>NC_056726.1:94341553-94436553 GCF_019279795.1 Protopterus annectens | reverse complement strand
GTCCAGGTTTTGTCCTCAAATATAAGCCCTACTATACATAACATGTCTAGCAGTCTGATATCTCACTGGCTTGTTATCTGGTATGATGTCAGTAAATAATGGTGTACTGAACATATGCACTTCTTACTGCATGACATATATACAAAGGTTGACAGAGTTGTGGCTGGAGGCACAAACACAGGGCCAAAATTGACATGTTGCTGTGATAAACTCATACATTTACTGGTGTAACAGGGTTTGTTGTGACATATGTCTTCTGAGGGATATGAAGTCAGTAACATAATGGCTGTCACCATGTACTGACTGCAATCCTCAGAGTACGCTACTGCATTTCTAAAGATAGGACATGTGTGAGTAACACAACACATGTAAGACTCCAAACAATGGCCAGTCTGCAGATAGCCCTACAGGTGAGAGTTTCCTCAACCACATAACACTGTCATGACATATATTAAATCATGTAGACCAACCATATCCACACAAACCCTGTTAAACCAACATTACTTCAAATGTAGAAGAGCAAGACTTACATTCTGTCCTCATGTCTGGAACATCCCCCTTCTGTTTGTTGGCCTGTCTCCACAGTGTATGTTGTAAGAGGTATATCCCACTACCCTCTGTGATGCTCTTTGCCAAACATCAACATGAAATCCTGCTCACAGTGAATGAAAAGGGCCAACACCAACATGATGTTCCTAGTTATAAGAGTGTGTTTCCATGCAATTGGCTATGGGAATGTTACCACAGCTGTTTCACATGCAATCAGCTAGTGGGGAACTGCAATTCGTGCACAGGCCATCAGCTGATCATGAGCATCACTTACAAAACACAAGCTGCTGCCTAAGCAAAGCAGGTGTACTTTTCCACATCCACCAAAGAGGGAGCAACAGAGACAGACAGGAAGGGGGTAGGAGAGTAAGAGCTAAGCATGTTTGTGTCACACACTTACCAGTACGGGGTTTCAAACCCCTGCCTGAATATGTATTGCTATTACATTTTTATCCAGTTATTGCATGCGCAACAGAGCTTACATGTTAGAGAGCTGTCCAAAGGTATCTTTGACGCTGAGTGACATCAGCAACAATGATAAAGAAGGGATAAGGTAAGTGTAGTACATGTGCCTGTCCACAAAAGCAGGTGTCAAGGAAGACACAGCAACGCTTTCTCAGGGACTCACACACATTATCACAGTTGGCAGGGTCAGGATTAAAATTCCTAACTAATTAGTTTGCTACACTACAGTATTACGCAGGTGTCACATGCACCACAGAGGTTATCAGGCTGATATATGGGCAAAGGGTATGTCAAGGTGACTGACATCAGAAGGCATGCTACAGTATGGCAATGAGAGGTGTAGTTAGTATGAATGGCTTCCAAATCATTAATCTCCACACACACACACACACCCACACACACACACACAGACACAGATTTGCCAATACTGGCATGCATGGGTTCATTGCTTCATAGATGTGTAGCAGTTGACTGTATCAGAAGGCTGTACAAGGCTAGGAAAAGGGTATATCTTGGCATCAAGCCACATGACAATAGTCTGCAGTGTGGCTCAGGGGTGTAGTCCCTGGATTGACCCACACAGGTGGGTATTGTAGTCACTATCCACTCATCTGGGTTACTATTGTTGGTGGCCAGTGCTGTGCAATGCTTGCCATGTATGTGTTCTATATTCCATAACATGGACGGTGTCTCAATTGTGCACATGTCTCACATACATGTTCTGTGACATGTAGAAGTGTACCTAGGGTGTCTGGGGCATGTTGTGTGGACAGATTGTTCTCATCTGATGTGGCATTCCTGACCTCATGTGATGAGAACTGGCTATGGAAATGAGGTTGATCCTGCACCTACACTGATAGCATGATACAGGTATTTACTGGTGTTAGTGACATCTGTCTATACAGGGCATGTGTATAAGGCATGGTATTTCCTTTGTTGGTTACATTTGCTGACTCTACAGTTGTTGCAGGCGTCCAGTGGGGAACATAGCAAAGGACCACTGTAAGCAATTATTTGCCTCTTGTTGCCAACATAGTGGTTGTTGCCTAGCCAAGTGTGTTTGTGTGTGAAACATGGGTGGAGAGTGTTCTCTGGGTAATAGAAGGGTTGCCTATATTGTTCCCCAATCCATAATGTCACATGTAGGAGTATGGATTTTCTATACCAGTCTCTCTGCTGTTTGACATCTGCTATCTTTGTAAGGTGGACATTGTGACATATAGTAGGTGCTCAATATAAGAAATTTGCAAAACCCGCTCCACAATGAGTCCTGTTATTACACAATCACAGCTACCTCCACACAGGATACTGATGACAAACACACACACACACACACACACACACACACACACACACACACACACACACACACACACACACACACACACACACACACACACACACACACATACACACACACACTTGACAGTACTGAGATTGAAACCCCTACCTAGCTTTGTATTGCTACTACAGTGTACTGCATTTATCACATGTGCCACAGAGCTTACAGGACTAGTCTTTCCCCAAAGGTGTATTTCAAAGAGAATGACATCAGCAGGCTTGCGAAAGTGGGGCAATGGACAGTGCAGTGACTGTGACTGGCCTCAAAAGCATTGATCCCTTCACACACACACAAAAAAACACACACAGTCTCACAGTTGCCATGTCTGGGATTAAAACTCCTACCTATCTAGTACATCACTCTATAGCATTACATAGTTATAGCATGCGCCACAGAGCTTATAGGGCTAGCCCTTCCCCAAAGGTGTATTTCAACGTGAAGGACATCAGCAGGCTTGCCAAAGTAGGGCAATGGACAGTGCAGTGATTGTAACTGGCCTCAAAAGCATTGATCCCTACACACACACACACACACACACACACACACACACACACACAGAGTCTTACAGTTGTCATGTCTGGGATTAGAATTCCCACCTAATTAGTACATCACACTATAGCATTAAGCAGTTACAGCATGCGCCACAGAGCTTATATGGCTACTTCTTCCCCAAAGGTGTATTTCAAGGTGAATGACATCAACAGGCTTGCCAAAGCAGGGCAATAGAAAGTGTAGTGACTGTGAATGGCCTCAAAAGCAGTGACCTCTACACACACACACACACACACACACACACACACACACACACACACACACACACACACACACACACACACACACACACACACACACACACACACACACACACACACACACACACACACACACACACACACACACACACACACACACACACACACACACACACACACACACACACACACACACACACACACACACACACACACACACACACACACACACACACACACACACACACACACACACACACACAGACTCTCACAGTTGCCATGTTTGGGATGAGAATTCCTCCCTAACTAGTACATCACACTATGGCATTACACAGTTATTGCACATGCCATAGATCTTATAGGGCTAGCCCTTCTCCAAAGGTGTATTTCAAGGTGAATGACATCAGCAGGCTTGCCAAAGTAGGACAATGGAAAGTGTAGTGACTGTGAATGGCCTCAAAAGCAATGATCCCTACACACACAAAATCTCACAGTTGCCATGTTTGGGAATAGAACCCCTATCTAACTAGTACATCCTACTATAGCATTACACTGCTATAGCACACACCACAGAGCATACAGGGTTAGCTTTTCTCCAAAGGTGTATTTCAAAGTGAATGACATCAGCAGGCTTGCCAAAGTAGGGCAATGGGGAGTGCAGTGTGTGTGAATGGGCCATAAATCATTCGTCTAGAAGCACACACACAACACTCAGTCACACACAGATTTACATTTAACAGGAACATGTATACAACTGCTATATGAATAATGACTTTTACAGTCAAGTTACACAGTTATCACAAGCACCACAGACACTATAGTGCTGAGGGCTACAAGAAGCAAATGTCTACAGTGATAGACATTTGCACAGCATGTGGTATTGGCCAATTGGATGTGTGCTGGTTGGGACAGGCCTCATGATGGGAAGCTCTTTGTCACTGTCTGTCACTCTCTTCCACACATCTATGTATGTGTATGTTTGGCCTATTATAGTGTGCTGTCCTTGGATATATGTGTGTATTTCTATCTGATGTGTGTGCAAAGCATGACTGATGTGCAATGTGGAGTGTGTGCACAAACACCTGCGACTGACAGATATGTATAGTCCACTGTTGTTACCAGACATGGGCTTCATTTTTGTAAGTGAGGGAGCATGCCCGGTAATAACCATTCAGTATTTTGTTGTCAGACATGGGCTTCATTTCTCTAAGTGTGGGAGCATATCCAGTATGACCTTCTGTACTGAATGTGTGAATCCATTCTAGGTAGGTTGTACTCCAGTGCAGGCATTTGTGTTCTACACCTACAGCTAGCAACCTGTTTCTGCAGGATATCTGTAGATCGGTTGACAATATGTGGTTAAAATGGGCAAAGGATAGTGTGATACTGTAACTAATTGCATCTGTGCTGCTTCTACTACATGGTTTTGGTGTTAGCAGAGATATTCAGACATATGTATTGTTTTACACTGAGATGTTTTATGTCATCAACTACTGACAGGTAGAGGTAATGGCCTCAAAAGCATTGATCCCTACACACACAAACACACAGTTTTACAGTTGCCATGTTGGGGATTAGAACTCCTACCTAACTAGTACATCACACTATAGCATTATGCAGTTATCGCATGTGCGACAGAGCTTATAGGGCTAGTTTTTCCCCAAAGGTGTATTTCAAGGTGAATGTCATCACCAGGCTTGCAGTAATTTCCTGGGGAACACAAGATGAATGAAGCTGTGTCCAGCATTGTGGTCTGCAGCCTACATATTCTTGCACAATCATGCCATTCTAGAGGGGGAGCTGCAGACACTTGCTGATGGGGCTGTGTAAATGGTTCATCACCTTGGTACTGTGGTGGCTGAGGATCCCATGCTTGTACATCCATTGATGTGACAGTATGGTCATTTCCTGCTGTGGCCATAGCTCATAGCTGTACAGATTCACGCAGGTTACCCAGAGGCAGGGCTCATATTTCTGGTCATTACCCCTTCACATTGTGGTTTACGAGCAGGTTTGTAGCCACCCATTCCTATATTTTCAGGCAGGGATAGCATGTGTACACATCTGAGTTTCAGACGTCACACATTCCATGGCATCCATGCTTCTACCCCCCTGTTATTCTTTCCTCTTCTGAGCATTATGCAAACAATATCTGATAAGTATCCCTATAGTTATCACTTCATCCTAGCAGTATTTAGGGGTTGGTCCACAATTCATGCAGTAGGACATGGTGGACATGCTACTGGGATTTGTCAACATGGCCATACATTTGTGTTCTGTGGACTGTGTTATGTTGTTATTTGGGAGTCCATGAGATAACATACATTGGCAGTACGGGTGAGACACAGGCCTTTGACACAGCACTGTAAGGCATTTGGTAGTGATGCATGCCATCTGTATCAGCCCAGTGCATTGTGTCACTCCTACAGTCCCAGGCTGCAAGCCACTGTATTCCCCTGGGGTGACAGGGTAGGTGTGCAAGGTGTTAATGTCAATAGTTTCTGTCCTTATTGATCCATTGGTGTGGATGCTGGTAGGGAGCTGCTTACAGCTAGGGACACATCTGCATGGGAGGCCTCTTCAGCATGCTGAATTCTGTGACTATTCCCATACAGAGGTGGGGGTCATATTGTACTCATTCCCAACAGCAGGGTTATAACCTGTGAGGTACCTGTGACTGATGGTGGGGTGAGCTGGGTGCATGTGTTCTATGGAAGCTACTTACAGCTGACTCACAGATATATGCGGGGCATTCCACTTATTCTGGCTTGTGCAGGGACATCAGTGGTTTCTCAGTACTTCATACCTGTGCCTTTTGTGGTCTGCAGTGTTTGGCCAGACTACATCAGTATTCCATACTACACATACAACTAATGTGCTGCTGACCTGTATGTACAAATCCAAAGATGTGTCCATTTGACAGCAACATTTGATATAATCTCTATCTAGGGTACTTCCACATGTGTACTGTTTGTATGTCTGGGCCCACATTCATGCCATGTCCATCTTTTAGATGGTGACAGATATTACATCTGAATAATTAGTATGGATTACTGCTGGATTGTGTCTTGCTGGGATGCATTGTGTTTGGCACTGCAGCTTTGAGAACTTGGTTCTGTCATCAACAGTATTGGCCATTGGTCACTGGGACCCAACTCTCCATGCCTATATGCTGACCACTTTCACACAATATACAACACACAACAACCTAGCACACAGAGCCCTGCATATTGTACATGTGCAACAATCTATCCTGCTACTGTTATTATACCTACATGTACATGTTACTGCATTTCTATATAGGATTGAGGGGGGGGGCACACCTGACAACTGTAAACATTTGCTATGACTGTACTGGTATTTCAGGTACTCTGTTGATTTCCATTTCATTTTGTATTCTGACCTATCATGCAGACTAGAGGCATATCAGTGTACTACAGTTCTTAGGTTTGATTGACCTACATTTCAGTTTCAGACTTCTTACCCTTCAGAACCAACATTATTTATTTATTTACTATTTTATTTATTTCCAGTTTGATGATCGGGGAGGTCCACTGGGCTCAAGGAGCCTGGTTTCAGTGGAGGCCCGGGGAAAAAAGCTCTATATTACATAGTAAAACTAAGCAAAGTATAATAACAAAATTGAAGAACATACATTACATTTCAGATTAGAGACACGTTGTACATTCGTTATATAGCATCTAAAAATTGTATGATGGCAGTAAAGAAAATTCTTCCCAGAAAAGGGAGAATAAAACATGGAAAATAAACTATTTACAATGTATACATTCATGATATTTACGTACTCAGAGAGAGGCAGTTGTATAATAGAAAAAGTTGGAGAACATACATTACATTTCAAATTAGAGACAAGTTGTTGTTCTTTGGTTACGTAGCATCTAAAATTGTATGATGGCAGTAATGAGAATCATTCCCAGAAAGGGGAGAATAAAAGGCAGAAAGTAAACTATTTACAATATATACATTCAAGATACTGATGTTAGATTACATTATATTCAGAATGAGGCAGTTGTTCAGGAAATCAGTATGGAGTAGAGTTACTAGTAATTTAGGTAGGGAGATCAGTATGAAGTAGAGTTACTAGTAGGTTAGGTAGGGAGAATGCAATTGCATTTCCAATTAGAGGAGAGGTAGGCATGGAGTTGACTTTTAATGTGCTCAAAGTTTTCAGACGTTCTTAGAGAAGGAGGGAGAGAATTCCATTTTTTGGCTGAGCACACGGCCTGACCTGTTGTAGTCTGTCTGTGTAGGTCTGGAGGGGGGCTGTTCTCCATAGCCATCAATCAGAGGCCTTAGCACAGCCTTTGTTTGTGTTTGTCTACATTTGTCCTGCTGGCTGAGACTGTTGTTGGGTATGTGAGCCTCACTGACATGCATGTGTGTGTCCTATGGACACACATTTGGCCCACCACGTGTCCTGCAGTGTGTTTTTCACCTTGTCTAGTACTGCCTACTATATTGACACCAGTATTTGTTAAGGATTTCATGCTGCTGATATAGGTGTCTACTATCTGCTGCCATCCCATTCAGCCACCTGATTCGTTTACATGCTCACATCCATACCATAGATACAGGTAGCAGAACATATTACTACATTCAGCAACTGATAGTGAGAGTGACTTACCTTGTGGCTGTGCCAGTATTGAGGATGGTGATGGAGGGCTGACTATGTCGGATGCACATAGTACACTCCCTATACATAGTTAAGCACAGGTAGCATCATGTTTGGCACCCCTTTTACTGTATCTGCGAGTCTTAGAGGGGTGTCATTCCCTGGGCTCCTACCGTGTCAGTGTATGTGCTATGTGTTGCCTCTTTGCCAAGGCCTGGACATACTGAGCACTCCTCCTTCTGCCTACAGGGACAGGCTCAGATTGTTCCTCCACCGAGTCACTCTGTGCCTGTGCTGGCCTTGGCAATGGTGGGGGGTTGTGTGGCCCTGCCCCATACTGTTCCTGCTGCAGCTGTTTCCACAGGATCATATTGTGTAGCATGGCACATACAATGAAAATTTGGGTACATGTAGCTGGTGAGTACTGCAAGGCTCCACCGGATATGTCCAGGCACTGGAACCATGACTTGAGTATCTCAAACACACACTCTATTATGATTCTGGTCTGTGTGTGTGCCTCATTATGGCTCTTGTTCAGGTGTGTGTGCATTTCTGATGGGTGCCATCAGCCATGGTTCCAGTGTGTAACCAGCATCCCCCAGTAGGTGGCCATATGGGATGTCCCCATTGGCAAATCTCTGGTACAGCTGCATCATATGCCAGATGTGGGAGTCGTGATAGCTTCCAGGGCTGCCAGCACACACATTCATTATAATGCCCTGGGCATCGCACATGACCTGCCAGTTGATGAAGGGGAAACCCTTGTAGTTTATGTAGACTCTTCCCCGCTAGCCGAGTGGTACTTTGATGTGTATGTGCGTACAGTCTATAGCACCCACTACCTCAGGGTATTCTATTTGGTGGAAGAGATGCATATTGCTGGTCAACGCCTCACAGGTGTTGAGGAAATAAATGTGCTCACCGGCATGTGCTGACATGGCATCCAGGAACTACATGGCATCCAGGAACTGGTGGAGTACCCTGGATGCTGATGCCTGTGAGATCCCCATGATATCCCCAGTTGGCATTTGGAAGGTACCTGTGGTGAGTATTGTTAAGCCTACACATACCTTGGTATCCACTGGGATGGGTTCCCCTCTGTTGGTTCTGTGTGTGAGGCGTGGCCGGCACAGCTCAACAATTTGCTGTAGGAGGTCCCTGTCCACCCTATAGTGCTCCACTATCTCCAGCTCATGTAGCTCCTGGTAGGTTACCCTGGGTCTGTACACTCTTCTCCTTCTCCTCAATGTGGGTTGGTCATCAGCATTGTCATCCTCACCATTCTCAGCCTCTTCCACATGTTGATTTATTAGAGCAAAAGCAGCCCCTATCATTTTGTTGCTTTTGTTAGGTAAAATTTCCTCGTTTGTGTAGACCGGTGGTGTAGAATGTGTGGGAAAAACCTGAGGGAAAGGTGATTGCATAGTTTATAGTAATGTGCTGGGCTGGACTGGGCTGCTTCCTGTGTAATTGGCTGATTCTGATACATTTCACCTGCCTGCTATGCTAGTTCTCCTTGATTACCTTCCTACTGCCATTTTCCCTTCCCATTCCCTTCCTGTTTAAGCCCCAAGGTGCGCCGCACAAACCCAGTACTCAGATGTGAATGGAGGTGCTATTTCCTGTTTTTATTTTTTTTTTTTGTTGCACACCCGTTTAGGCAATGTAAATACTGCTAGGCAGTTTCAGACACACACCCTTCCTTAGCTGTGCTTAGCTAAGGGCAAACACGGGACACAGAGCTCCAGTCAGCTTACAGTATGCCTGACACACCCCTCTATGATGTCAGCTAACTCTTAGGCTTGCACTATGGCTTTCCTGCACCTACACAGTTGGGTGCTGGCTAGCAATGAGGGGAAATCTGTGATTCAGTATAATTTGCCTCATTTGCATAGAATTGACTGCTAATGCTTAGTTACAAGTCTAACACTGAGCCTTCACCCTTAGCAACCACTGTTCAGTGGCCTTGTTGTCTTCTGCCTGCCATTGACTATAATGGCAAAATTGTGATTTTGCCTAGCAAGCTCTTTTCAAGACTTTATTTTTATTTTCGGGCCGATCCCGTTTGCGTGCCGCTGCCCTACACTTAAACGGCCGAAATCGGCCCCAAAAAATAAAAGTTATTTTTTGCTATTTTGAACCTATTTTCCATGCCAATGGCCATATATTTGGCCATTGGCATGTCTTCCACATTATATACACCCTTTATTTGGAGCTGTCATGGCTCCGTTTTGTAGTTTGCAGAAATGTACTCGGTTACTAGCCAAATACATTTCTGCAGGTTACAGTACTCCTGCACGAACGGTTGCCAGCTTCCTAGATCACTAATTCACCTCATTTGCATGTTTTTCACCTGCAATCAGGGTAATTAGCATACAGGAGCTGTGTCCGTGTCCATGCAGGAATAGTGGAGGAGCGCACGTGTACGTGCCGGGAGCTTGTTCCTGGATCTCTCAGTGGCCATATTGTCTCCAGTAGCTCTTGCACTATTCCTGCATGCCGTGCAGACCTTGCTGAATCCCAGGGACTGACAACACATTGAAGCAATGGAAAATGTAGCCATGAGGCTTTGTAACAGTAATGACAATTGTAACATCCTATAAGGTGTATACTAAATCTAGCATCCTAATAAATGTGTTACGGAAAATGTCTTACAATAGTACGGTTATTTTGTATTTTTATAGCACAGTAGGGCTAAGCATATTTGTGTGACATGAACCTTCTAGTGCAGTTGAAATTAAAATTTTCAGCTTTTTCCATAAGATGTGAAACACCATTTAATGATGCCAAACTCCACGCAAAAGCTGAGAGCAATAAATGGGCAAGAGAGACTGGGAGACAGGGATAAAGACATAGAAAGTGTATTGCTTATGGGTCGCTTCTGCACGTTTGTGTTATGCTACTCTTAAGTTTGTCATCATTATTATTGTGTTATGATCTATACAAGAAAGTGTTTATAACTGGGAGCAAGCAGGTTAATACAGCAGGGCAATCATGGTGTGTTATAAAAAGATGTATCCAACAGTTACACACAATGCAGTTATATAATTCACACATTCAATAACATTTTCATATACTTCTGGATTCGAACCTTCACACTATCCAATAAACACTCTAAAGACATAAACATTATCTCAGCACACCATATATGAAGTTCAGCTTTACAAATTTAAAATCTGACAACAGATTGAAGCAAAGGAGAATGTATGCATTAGTCTTCATTGCGGTCATAACAATTGTAAAATCCCATAAGTTGTATGTTACATCCAGTATACTAATAAATATCAACTTGTTTTTACATAGGTCAGTGAGTCTTAGCACAGTAGCATGAAGGGCATCAGACTAATGTGGCTGAAGATAAAAACTGAAAAGATTTAGTCATGAACTGTGCAATGCCATTTCCCATAAGTTACATGTGCTGCTTGGTGCTGGTATCATGCAAATGCTGAACTGAAAGACTGATGTCACACAAGGGGTGGGAAGAGGGAGAGATTTGTAGAAATGGATAGAAACATACAAGGATAATTCTTCATGGGGCAGTTCAGCACATCTCTGTGTTGTCCTATGTTGGTGTTAGGGTTGTCATCATGATTATTCTGTCAAGCTCTCTATATCCAAAGACAAAAGATAAGATGTAGAAGTGTGGACAGCTTTTGAAAATCTGTACACCTTAAGAGGTATTGCTGTGTACAATAAAGTATTTCCACTCCAGATAAAGAAGGGTTAGGAGAGTGGAAACATGATGAGAACATAAGGAGGGTAGTGGCAGGTTAATAACATACAGTGGATATAAAAAGTGTACACACCCCTGTTAAAATGCCAGGTTTTTGTTATATAAAAAAGAGACCAAAACTTTTCCCACCTTTAATGTGACCTATAACCTGTGCAATGCAATTTTAAAACAAACAAATCTGTTAGGGGAAAAAATATAAGAAATAAAAACCATACAATGAGCTGTTTGCATAAGTGTGCACACCCTTAAACTAATACTTTGTTGAAGCACCTTTTGATTTAATTAGTCTATTTTTCTACATATTAATTAAGGGCAAAGAAGAAAACACAGTGGCATGCACCATTAAAGCATTAGTGTCTGCAGGGCTTTGTATAATCTTCATAATAAGCAATGATATATGTCAGAGTACTATAAAGACAAGGAAAACATTCTTTATAATGATGACTGCTGCCACAAATAAATGTAAAAATTCAGCTTGCATGAGATTAGACAGCATCAACCCAGAACAGTTTTAGATCCATCAACCTGATCAGTATTTGAGGTAAAATCATAGAGTAAGTCATGATGGAGCTTATTCAAATGACACATGGTTCTGTTTCTGTTAAATATGGAACATTGTTACTTTGTTAAGGACACCTTATGTCATTTTATGTTATTGTTTGAATAGGTAACAGTGACATCTGATAAAGGATTGATAATGCATGTTACTTACCTTGACCATACCTTTACTTAAATATTGTACACTATTCCAAATAAGGGAATAATTGAAAAAATAAAATATTAAATATTAATCTATGTATAATAGGTTCATAGCTAAGTACTAGGCTAGCTGCCCTTGTGGGCCATTTTAAGCCTAGCCATTTTCCCTTTTTGTGCTTGAATTAACCTATCCCATTTGATTAGAGACTGACCTTACCCATCTCATGGCTGATAAATCAATGAAAGAATCACTAGTTAAGAAACAAGACACGTCAGGATGTGTGTGTGTGTGTGTGTGTGTGTGTGTGTGTGTGGGGGGGGGTGGGGGCAGAAGGTATGTTACTAGAGGTGTCTTAGAGGGCTCTCTACTAGTCCAACTTTGCTTCTCAGGAATAACATTGGGAAATGGACTCTGGATAACCCAAATATGTTGATGGTTCCAAATTGGGCAACATAGTTATTTCAGTAAAATGCTTAAGTTACCAAGGCGGTCTTTATAAATCTTAGCCTGATGTACCACTAATGATTTCTTATTAAAGTTGGTAAATGTAATATCATGATGTTTGGTAAAACATACATTAATTATAAAGATACGGACTGGCTGAAAAACGTTTTTTTACTTCAAAAAATAAAATACGAACAAAAGATAAAAACGTATATGAACGTATCACTCAAACACAAAATAATCCATTCAAAGTCAAATAGTCCAGTAAGTGCTTTCGTTTGACATTTGCCAAACTTTTTCAAACTAGAAGAACATCACTTCCTGTTGATTAAATAGTATATATTGGTGATGCAATGAAATCAATTAAGACTTTAAACTTTTAAAGAAACAGCACGTAATAAACCAATATAAAATATAAAATGTAAAGAAACTATTTATCAACAAATGAAACCAAAACTAAAACTCAAGACATAGAATTAAGCAGTGTTCAGACCTGAAAAATAATATATGAACCATGAGAGAAAACTAATATAATCAAATAGTGTAAACCACTCCTTTTTAAAAAAACAATACATTGTATAACTTTTAGCTTCCTACACTGGAAAGACAAGTTCCCATTCACGAAAATGCTCAATTAAAAGTAATATTTCGTGGTATACATTTTAAACATGTCACGTTGAATACTTTAAAAGGTGTATGATCAAATACAAATATATATTTTATCCCCTATAATAATTAACACCGTAAGCGCAACTTGAAATCGACAATATGCGCTTTGAATAGTACGAAATCTGAAGTCTATAAACTAACCACAACTATATCAAGCAAAAATATTTAAGCTCATGTAAAATTAATATATAGTATGTTTAAAAGGTATATTATGTAGCATATTTAAAAGGTATATTTTATATTATAAATATAAAACAGTTAAAATCTGTATTGAACACAAAATTGATACATAATTACATACTATAAATAATGAAACATTGTAAAAATAATGAAGTATATATATAAATATGAATATGAATATAAATATAATAAATATACTTAGTACTACTTAATAAGTGAATAGATATATACCAAATTATCTCGCTAATGATTTTAATTTCAAAATACTGGCTATAGAAATGGCACTATTCATGCCTGGCCAGTTATGTGCATTTAACCTTATTTGCCATTCTAATTCAAGCCTTATACAACTTATAGTGACCGATCAATTTTTACATGATGTTTTTGATTGTAGTCCATCAATAGTATATAAAAGGGGTACGAATCTGAAAAAATGCTTAGAACTTACAAAAAATATAAAATATGGGAGAACATTTAAATGTGGTAGATGTAAATATTGCCCTTATGTGTTTGAAACGAATGAGGTGAAAATTAACAGCACAAAAATTTGCTTAAAAGAAAAAGCCAGTTGCATTAGTGAAAGGGTTGTATACTGTGCTTTATGCTGTAACTGTACTATGTTTTACGTAGGTAAAACAGAAAGAAGATTAAAGGAGCATTACAACACATTAGAGCAATACGTGATAGAAGTGATTTAAATGCCTTGGCAAAACATATAAACACATATACATCCCATTCGTTTAAATTTGTTGTGCTAGATGTCTTAAAAATGGATGTAAGGGGTGGTGCATGGCAACCATTACTAGAAAGGCTCGAATTAGAATGGCAAATAAGGTTAAATGCACATAACTGGCCAGGCATGAATAGTGCCATTTCTATAGCCAGTATTTTAAAATCTAAATCGTTAGCGAGATAATTTGGTATATATCTATTCACTTATTAAGTAGTACTAAGTATATTTATTATATTTATATTCATATTCATATTTATATATATATTTCATTATATTTACAATGTTTCATTATTTATAGTATGTAATTATGTATCAATTTTGTGTTCAATACAGATTTTAACTATTTTATATTTATAATATAAAATATACCTTTTAAATATACTACATAATATACCTTTTGAACATACTATATATTAATTTTACATGAGCTTAAATATTTTTGCTTGATATAGCTGTGGTTAGTTTATAGACTTCAAATTTCGTACTATTCAATGCGCATATTGTCGATTTCAAGTTGCGCTTACGGTGTTAATTATTATAGGGGATAAAATATATACTTGTATTTGATCATACACCTTTTAAAGTATTCAACGTGACATGTTTAAAATGTACACTATGAAATATTACTTTTAATTGAGCATTTTCGTGAATGGGAACTTGTCTTTCCAGTGTAGGAAGCTAAAAGTTATACAGTGTATTGGTTTTTAAAAAGGAGTGGTTTACACTATTTGATTATATTAGTTTTCTCTCATGGTTCATATATTATTGTTCAGGTCTGAACACTGCTTGATTCTATGTCTTAAGTTTTAGTTTTAGTTTCATTTGTTGATAAATAGTTTCTTTATATTTTATATTGGTTTATTATGTGCTGTTTCTTTAAAAGTTTAAAGTCTTAATTGATTTCATTACATCACCAATATATACTATTTAATCAAGAGGAAGTGATGTTCTTCTAGTTTGAAAAAGTTTGGCAAATGCCAAACGAAAGCGCTTACTGGACTATTTGACTTTGACTGGATTATTTTGTTTTTGAGTGATACGTTCGTATACGTTTTTTATCTTTTGTTCGTATTTTATTTTTTGAAGTAAAAAACGTTTTTCAGCCAGTCCGTATCTTTGTTTTTTTGGTTGTTAGTTTCATTGGGGCTCTTATTGTCTTGATACATTAATTATGATTGCAAAGAAAATGGCCACAAAATAAATAAATAAATAAAACACCCCCTCGGATTCAGCAAGTCCACTAGTGCAGGAGCTCCAGCAGGCCATACGTCTGCCATGTGATCCAGCTGTAGGGACGTGCACGAGCGCTCCTGCACTAGTCCTGCATGGACTCAGCCCCTGTATGCAAATTACTCCATTTGCAGGTGAAATCCATGCAAATGAGGTGAATTTGCGACCCAGGAAGCTGAAAGCCGGCCGTGCAGGACTAGTGTAATCTGTAGAAATGTACTCAGCCAGTAACCAAGTACATTTCTGCAAACTACAAAACAGAGCCATGACACCTCCAAATAAAGGTTGGATATTAAGTAGAAAGCATGCCAATGGCCAAATATTTTATTTATTTATTTATTTTACATTTGTTTACCAGGATAGTCCGACTGGATACATGTCCATTTTCAGAGGAGGCCCGGGGAGAAAAGTTCCACATAGTCAAACATACAAAAGGTTACACAAGAAGTTAGAAAACAATTAGAATATATAAAAAAGTGGTAATTTACCTTATGTACATTGGTTTAGAAGTGTTCCCTAGTAGGGACTCACAGTTCTCATGGGCAGACATACAAAGGTTACACAAGAAGTTAGAAAACAATTAGAATATATAAAAACAAAGTGGTAATATATCTTATGTACTTTGGTTTAGTAATGATCCCTAGTAGGGACTCACAGTTCTCATGGACAGACAATTACAAGTAAGATGGTAACTCACAGTTAGTCCCTAGTAGGGAATCACAGTTCTCATGGACAGATGCAATTACAAATAAGACTGGATACATTGCATGGTGATGTAGTTAGATGTTATGATAATTACTAATTATGCTATGATAATTACTGATTATGCTATTGTTTTATAACTTAATGCGGGTTGGTACATGGGCATAGCCAGTTCAATTTGAGATACTGTTTGAGGTTTTTTTGAAGAGACTTTTGGAGGATTGTAGGGTTATATAGTTTGGCAAGGCATTCCAGGTTTTATCATCAAAGTTGGTGAACAGGGATTCACCAGCTGAGTTATTAGATTTGTGGTTTAGGACCAGGAATTTGTCAGCTGACCATAAGGGATCTCGTGTTGCTATATGGGTTAATAATATTTATAAGAGAGGGGGTATCTTTAGGGTGGTACAGAACTTTGTGCGATATTAAGAGTTGACTGAATTGAATTAAGCTGGGCAGTTCTAGCCATTCTAATTGTTTTAGGTTATGGCAGTGATGGGTTCTATAGGTGGATCCAGTGGCAAATCTGGCAGTATGGTTGTAGCTATGGGACAGCTTACTTAGTTCAGTTTTATTGAGGTTTGAGAGTACAGGTGAGGCATATAAAAGAGTAGAGAGTAGGTGTGATCTGGCGATTTCAGTCCTAGCCAGTGGGGTTAAGAGTGTCATGTTTCTATACAGTGATCCAAGCTTCTTATTGATGGTCTGTATGGTTTTGTTGACCTGTAGGTCAAATCTGAGATTATTGTCTATGATAACACCTAGACGTTTAGTGTGTTGATCTGGGGAGATAGTGGTGCCATTGTTAGACGTGACAGAGAATGAAAGTGTGGCAGATCTACTAGTGGGGGTGAAGAGTAGAAGTTTAGTTTTATTGGGGCTCACTAGTAGGCATTGGTTGGTGAGCCATTTCTCAATAGTGTTAAATGTATTTTGGGTTAAGATTTTTAGTTCGGATGGGGAGGTGGCTGAACAGATGAGAGTGGAATCATCTGCATATTGAATACAGGTAGCATTAGGGATAGCAGTGTGAAGATTATTGATAAAAATAGAGAAGAGTAGTGGGCTTAGTATGGAGCCTTGATGGACACCAAGTGTGAGAGGTAGCTGACTGGAGAGTTTGCCCTGCCATAGTACCGCCTGTTGTCTACCAGTTAGGTAGGACTGGAACCAATGGATAGTGTGCATGTTGAGGGAAATGGATTTTAGAGAAAGAATGAGAAGTTCATGGTTGACCATGTCAAATGCTTTTGATAGGTCAAGGAAGAGGGCGTAGGTTAGCCTATTGTCATTTCTGTTATTGTTTATGGCATTAGTAAAGGAAAGGAGGGCTGAGGTGGTGCTGTGGTATGGCCTGAAGCCATGCTGGGAGATGGATAGTAAGTTATTCTGTGTAAGGTATTGCATTAGTTGATATAAATATAAAATCAACTTTTAATTTTTTTTAGCCGATCTCGGCTGTTTAAGCGTAGGGCAGTGGCCCGCAAATGGGATTGGGTGAAAAATTAAAAAAAAACCCCTAAAATAAGCATTCTAACCAAAATCACTATTTTGCCATTATACTCAATGGCAGGCCGAAGACAACATGGCCAGTGAATAGTGATTACTAAGGGGGGAGGCTCAGTGTGGGACCTGTAACTTTGCATCAGCAGGCAATCCTATGCAAATGAGGTGAATGATACTGAATCCCAGATTTCCCCTACATGCTAGTCAGCACCCAACAGTGTAACAGCAAGAATAGCTTGGTGCAAACCTAGGAGTTAGCTGACATCATAGGCATACTGTAAGTGGATTGAAGCGCTGTGGCTTGAGTTTGCCCTTAGCTTAGCAGAGCTAAGCAAGGGGGTGTGTCTGAGGCTGCCTAGCACTCTTTAACTTGCCTAAGCAGGTGTGAGTGCTGTGCACCGGGTTTTAAAGGAAAAAAAAAAGTAAACCAAGAAATAGCAGCTCTGTGCACATTTGAGCACTGTGTTTGCGCGGTGTGCACCTGGGCTTAAACAGGAAGGCAATGGGAAGGGAAAACAGCAGTAGGGAGGTAATCAAGAAGAACTAGTATAACTTGCAGGTGAAATGTATCAGAATCAGCCAATTACACAGGCAGCTGTCCAGCCCAGCCCAGAACACTACTATAAACTATGCAAACACATTTCCCTCTGATTTTTTCCCACATACTCTACACCACTGGTGTATATAAGCGGGGAATATTTAACAAACAAAAGCAACAAAATGATAGGGGCTGCAATAGCTGTTATACAACAACATGTGGAAGAGGCTGAGGGTGGTGGGGATGAGAATGCTGTCAACCAACCCACAGTGAGGAGATGGAGAAGAGTGTACAGACCCAGGATAACCTACCAGGGGCTACATGAGCTGGAGATAGTGGAGCACTATAGGGTAGACAGGGACCTCCTACAACAAATTATTGAGCTGTGCCGGCCACGCCTCACACACAGAACTAACAGAGGGGAATCCATCCCAGTGGATACCAAGGTATGTGTAGGCCTAAGAATACTAGCTACAGGTACCTTCCAAATGTCAACTGGGGATATCATGGGAATCTCACAAGCATCAGCATCCAGGGTACTCCACCAGTTCCTGGATGCCATGTCAGCACATGCCAGTGAGCACGTATATTTCCCCAACACCCGTGAGGTGTTGGCCAGCAATATGCATCTCTTCCACCAAATAGCAGAATGCCCTGAGGTAGTGGGTGCTATAGACTGCATGCACATATGCGTTAAAGCACCACCCGGTGAGCGGGGTACAGTCTACATTAACTGCAAGGGCTTCCACTCCATCAACTGCCAGGTTGTGTGCGATGCCCAGGACATTATAATGAATGTGTTGCTGGCTGCCCTGGAAGCTATCACAATTCTCACATCTGGCATCTGACACAGCTGTACCAGAGATTTGCCAGTGGGGACACCCCTTATGGTCACCTAGTTGGGGGTGCGGGTTACGCACTGGAGCCATGGCTGATGACACCCATCAGAAATGCACACACACCCAAACAAGAACTCCATAATGAGGCACACGCACAGACCAGAGTTGTAATAAAGCATGTGTTTGGGATGCTCAAGTCACAGTTCCAGCATCTGGACACATCCGGTGGAGCCTAGCAGTACTCCCCAGCTACATGTACTCAAATCGTCATCGTATGTGCCATTCTACACAATATGATCCTGTGGAAACAGCTGCAGTAGGAACAGCAATGGGCAGGGTCACACAGCCCCCCACCACTGCCAAGGCCTGCACAGACACAGAATGACTCGGAGGAGGAATAACCTGAGCCTGCCCCAGTAGGCAGAAGGAGCCATGCCCAGTATTCCCTGGTCTTGGCAAAGAGGCAATGCATAGCACATACACTGACACAGGAGGGACTCAGGGAATGACACCACTCTCTGACTTGCACATACAGTAAAAGGGATGCCACACATGACACTACCTGTGCTCAACCATGTATAGGGAGTGTACTATGTGCATCTAACAAAGGCAGTCCTCCAGCACCATCCTCAATACTGGCAAACCCACAAGATAATTCACTCTCCTTACCAATTGCCGAATGGAGTAGTATGTGTTGTTACCTGTATCTATGGTATGAATGCGAGCATGCAAGGGAATTGGGTGTCTGAATGGGATGCCAGCAGATAGTAGACATCTATAGTGGCAGATGTGATCTGTAAAAAATCCTGGTGTCACCATAGTACCTAGACAAGGTGACAAAACTCACTGCAGGAAATGTGCTGGGCCACATATGTGTCCATATGACACATACATGCCAGTCAGGGAGGTTCACATACCCAACAACAGTCTCAGCCAGCAGGACAGATGTAGACAAACTCAACCAAAAACTGTTCTAAGACATCTGAATGATGACTATGGGTAACCTCCCCCCAGGCCTACACAGACAGACTACATCAGGTCAGGCGGTGGGATGTTAGTTCTGAATGGTAGGAAGTCAGAAACTGATATGTAGGTCAATCAAACCTAAGATCTGTAGTACACGGATATGCCTCTAGTCAGCATGATAGGTTAGAAAACAGAATGAAATGGAGTACCTGACATACCAGTACAGTCATAGCAAATGTGTACAAGTGCCAGGTGTGCCCCCCAATCCTATGTAAAAATGTAGAAACAGTTAGTGCCCCCCCAATCCTATGTAGAAATGTAGGAACAGTCAGGTGTGCCCCCTGATCCTATGTAGAACTATAGTAACAGTCAGGTGTAACCCTCCCAATCCTGTGTAGAAATGTAGTAACAGTCTGCTGTACCCCCCCCAGTCTGATGTACACACGTTGTAACAGTCAAGTGTGCCCCCCCAAATCCTATGTAGAAATGTAGCAACAGTCAGGTGTGCCCCCCCATCTGATGTAAACATGTAGTAACATGTATGTGTAGGTATAATACCAGTGGAGCACAGATGACCAGAGGTGGCCAAGGTAGCAGGATAGAGTGTAGCATTTTTACAATATGCAGGTATGTGTGTATTAGGTTGGTGTGTGTTTCATATTGTGTGAGAGTGGTCAGTATGTATGCATGTTGAGGTTTGACCTGGTGGCCATTGCCACTACTGCCGATGACAGGGCCAAGTCCTCACAAGTGCAGTGCCAAAGACAATTCCCCCCAGTATAACATATGCTAACAGTAAGCCATTGTAAATGTATGGTGGTAATATGTGTCAACATCTGAAAGATGGACATGGAATGACTGTTGGGCTAGATATACTAGCAGTACAGAGGGAAAAGTACCCCAGACATACAGCATATAATGTGTAACCATGTAATGTACACACCCTTGGAATTGTACATACAGGTATGCATCACATTATCTGGACTTGTAGTGGGGAATACCGATGTCATCTGGCCGAACACTTGCAGATCACAAAGGTGATAGGACTGATGTATTGGACAAACCACAGTAACATGTCCACCATGTCTTACTGCATGAACTGTGGACCAACACCAAAATACAGCTGTGATGAGGTAATAACTTTAGGGAAAGTATCAGAGAATGTATGCATAATGTATGGAAGAGGATAGAATAATGGGGGTGAGTTGGGAGCATGGGAGGCATGGAATGTGCAAGGTCAGACACACAACCATGTGCACATACTATCCCTGGTTGCAAGCACAAAAATGGGTGGCTACAAACCTCCCTGTGCACCACAATAGGGGTAATGTCCTGACTTATGACCCCTGCCTCTGGGTAACCTGTGTGAATCTGTACAGCTGAGAGGTATTGCCACAGCAAGATAAGGCCATATTGTCATGTTGATGGATGTACAAGTATGGGATTCTCTGCCAGCATTGTACCAAGGTGCAGAACTAGCTACACAGACCCAGCAGCAAGTGTCTGCAGCTCCCCCTCCAGAATGGCATAACTTTCCATGACTATGTAGGCATTTGCCCACAATACTGGACACAGCTGCATTCACCCTGTGTTCCCCAGGACATCACTGTGAGCAAGAATGTCCACCTGACAGTACTTGAGGACATAAAACGTCACAGTATATAACAGTACACATGTCGGAATATCTCTGCTAACACCAGTACCATGTAGCAGAAGCAGCACAGACACAGTCACCTACAGTACACACTATCCCCTTCACAGTTTGTCCCCATATTGCCAACTGATCTACAGATATCCTGCAGAAACAGTTTTCTACCTGTAGGTGTTGAACACAAAGGTCTGCACTGGAGTACAAACTACCTGGAATGGATCCACACATTCAATACAGAAGGTCATACTGGGCATGCTCACACACTTAGAGAAATGAAGGCAATGTCAGACAACAACATACTGAAAGGCCATACTGGGCATACTCACACATGCAAACAAATGAACCCCATGTCTGCCAACAACAGTGGACCATACATATCTGACAGTTGCAGATGTTAGTGCATACACTCCTCAGTATGCATCAGTCATGCTTTGCACACACATTGGATAGGAATACAGACATATATCCAATGACAACAGACTATAATATGTCAAAAGTAGACATACATAGGTGTGTGGAAGAGAGTGACAGTGACAAAGAGCCTTCCATCATGAGGTCTGCCCTACCCAGCACACAGCCAAATGGCTACAACAACATGATGTGTAAATGTCACTGACTGTAGAAATAAGCCACTGGTATTCGTCAGAATTACAGGCTCTGTGGTGCAAGTGCTAGCTGTGCAACATGACTGTACAAGGCAGTAGTCATCTAGCAGTTGTATACGTGTACCTGTGGAATATAAACCTGCGTCTGCCTGCTTGTGGTGTGTCTACCTCTAGATGAATGGGTTATGGCACATGCACACACACTGCCCTTCCCATAGCCCTACTAGGACAAGCCTGCTGATGTCATCCACTTTGAAATACACCTTTGGGAAAGAAATAGCCCAGTAGTGTGTGTGGAGAGTTCTATAACTGCGCAATTCTGTAGTATGATAAATAAGCTAGGTAGGAGTTCTAATCCCAGACATAGCACCTGTCTGCATGTCTCTGTCTGTGTAGAGGGCAATACTTTTTAGGCTAGTTACACTCACTACAATTCAAATGCCCTACTTTGGCAAGCCTGCTGATGTCATTCACTGTGAAATACACCTTTGTGAAAAAAGTAGTCCAGTAATCTTTTTGGCGCATCTGAAAACTGTGTACTGCTGTAGTGTAATGAACTAGTTAGGTATGAGTTTTAATCCCAGACATGGCAACTGTGTATGTGTCTCTGTCTGTGTAGGGAGCAATGCTTTTTAAGCTAGTCACACTCATTACAGTGCAAATGCCTTACGTTGGCAAGGCTGCTGATGTCATTCACGGTGAAATACACCTTTGGGAAAGGTGTAACCAAGTAATCTCCGTGGCTCATCCTATAACTGCGTAATGTTGTAATGTGATAAACTAGTTAGGTAGGAGTTCTAATCTCAGACATGGCAAGTTTGTGTGTGTGTGTGTGTGTGTGTGTGTGTGTGTGTGTGTGTGTGTGTGTGTGTGTGTCTCTGTCTGTGTAGGGAGCAATGCTTAAGCTAGTCATACTCACTACAATTCAAATGCCCTACTTTGGCAAGGCTGCTGA
Organism: Protopterus annectens; assembly: GCF_019279795.1. Taxonomy (NCBI): domain Eukaryota; kingdom Metazoa; phylum Chordata; order Ceratodontiformes; family Protopteridae; genus Protopterus; species Protopterus annectens. The sequence goes on along the minus strand of NC_056726.1, from coordinate 94,413,361 downwards.
TGTCATTCACTGTGAAATACACCTTTGGGAAAGGGATAGCCCAGTAATCTCCATGGCATGTCCTATAACTGTGTAATGCTGTAGTGTGATAAACTAGTTAGGGAGAAGTTCTACTCCCAGACATGGCAATTGTTTGTGTGTGTTTCTGTCTGTGTAGGGAGCAATGCTTTTTAGGCTAGTCACACTCACTACAACTCAAATACCCTACTTTGGCAAGGCTATTGATGTCATTCACTGTGAAATACACCTTTGGTAAAGTAATAGCCCTGTAATCTCCATGGCATGTCCTATAACTGCATAGTGCTGTACTGTAATAAACTAGTTAGGTAGGAGTTTTAATCCCAGACATGGCAACTGTGTTTGTGTAGGGGGCAATGCTTTTTAGGCTGGTTACACTCACTACAACTCAAATGCCCAACTTTGGCAAGCCTGCTGATGTCATTCACTGTGAAATACAGCTTTGGGAAAAAATAGCCCAGTAATCTCCATGGTGCATCTTATAACAACTTAATGCTGTCGTGTGATATAATACTTTGGTAGGGATTCTATTCCCACACATGGCAAGTGTGGATGTTTGTGTGTGTTTCTTTGTGTAGGGAGCAATGCTTTTTAGGCTAGTCACACTCACTATAATTCAAATGCCCTACATTGGCAAGCCTGCTGATATTATTCACTGTGAAATACACCTTTGGGAAAGAAGTAACCCAGTAATCCCTGTGGTGTGTCCTATAACAGTGTAGTGCTGTAGTATGATATAGTACTTTGGTAGGGGTTCTATTCCCACACATGGCAAGTGTGGATGTTTGTGTGTGTATTTCTTTGCCTGTGTAAGGTGAAATGCTTTTGAAGCCATTCACAGTCACTACAACCTCCAATGACCTTTTTTGGCAAGCCTGCTGATGTCATACCCAGTGAAATACACCTTTTGGGAAAAAGTACCCCAGTAATCTCCGTGGCTTGTCCTGTAACTGCGTAATGCTGTCATGTAATAGACTAGCTAGGTAGGAGTTCTAATCTTAGACATGGCAAGTGTGTGCGTCTATGTTTGTCATTCATATCCTGTGTGGAGGTGGCTGTGAGTGTGTAACAACTGGAATGATCAAGGAGTGGGTATTGCAAATTTCTTATATGGTGGCCCTATTATATGTCTCAATGTCCATCTTACAAGGATAACAGATGTGAAATAGCCAAGAGGCTGGGGTGACAATCCATAGCCCTACATGTGACATCAAGGCCTGGTGAAAAAAGTTAGCAACCCTTGTATTACACAGAGAACACTCTCAACCCATGTCTCATACACAAACACACTTGCCTTGCAGCAACCGCTATGTTGGCAGTACCCTGCATATTGCCCACAGATAGTAACCATGGTGTTATTGCAGTAGACTACAGAGGGCATGGCACCCTGTCCATCAGTACAATAGGCACATAAATGCAGACAGTGTGCCTTCATTATGTCCCCCACTGGACACCTGCAACACCTGTGGTGCCATCAAATGTGACCCACACATGACATACCATGCCTTAAACACATGCCCTGTATGGACAGATGCCACTGACACCAGGGAATACCTGTATCATGCTATCAATGTAGGTGCAGGGTCAACCTGCTGTCCATTACCAGTTCCCGGCACATGAGGCCAGGACAGGCATATCTGATGATAATCTGTGTACACAACATGGGCCAGACACCCCAGGTACAGTTCCACATGTCACTGTACATGCATGTGGGATGTGTACACATCCCAGACAGCATCCATGTCATGGACTTAAGAACATATACATGGCAAGCATTGCACAGCAATGGCCACATACAATAGTTACCCAGCTGACTGGATGGTGAATACAGTACCCACCTGTGTGAGCCAATCCAGACACTACACCCCTCAGCCACACTGCAGACCATTGTCATGTGGCCTGATTCCAAGGTATACCCTTCACCTAGCCTTATATAGCCTTCTGCCACAGTCAACCGCTACACACCCATGAAGCAATGCGCACATGCATGGCAGTATTGGCACCCTGTGTCTGTGTGTGTGGTGTATGATGCTTTTGACCACATTCACACTCACTACAACCCCCACTGGCATACTGAAGAGTGTTGTCAGATGTCAGACACCTTCACATACCCTTTGCCCATACCACCTCTGGATAACCCCTGTGGTGCATGTGATACCTGCACAGTACTGCTTTGTGGCAAACTAACTAGTTAGGAAGTGTATTCCTGACCCTGCCAAGTGTGTCAATGTGTGTGAGTCCCTGAGACAGTGTGGCTGTGTTGATGCTGACACCTGTTCATGTGGACAGGCATGTGTACAACACCTACCATAGTGCTACCATATCACTGTTGCAGATGTCAGTCACCATCACATTTATGTCTGGATAGCTCCTCAGCATGTAAGCTATGCAGTGCATGCAATAACTGCATATCTATGTGATAGCAATACATACTCAGTTAGGGGTTTGAAACCCTGTACTGGTAGGTCTCTGACACAAACATGCTTAGGCTTTACTTTCCCACCCACTCCCTGACTTACTTTGTCTCTGTCTGTCTCTCTCACTCCCTCTCTGATGGATGTAGAGAACTGCACCTGTTTTGCTTAGGCAGCAGCATGTGTTGTGTAAGTGATGCTCATGATCAGCTGATGGCCTCTGCATGAATTGCAGCCCTTCTCTAGCTCATTGCATGTGGAACAGCTGTGGTAACATTCCCATAGCCAATTACATGGAAACAGACTCCAGTATCTAGGAACAGCATGTTGGTGTTGGGCCTTTTCACTCACTATGAGCAGGACCTAGATCTGGTGTTTGGCAAACAGCATCACAGATGGATTTGGGATTTACCTCTAACAACATGTACTGTGGAAACAGGCCAACACTCAGAAGGGTGATGTGCCTGACATGACTACAGAATGTAAGTGTTGCTATTCTGCATTTGGAGTAATGTCAGTTTAACAGGGTGTGTGTGTGGATATGGCTGGTCTGCATGTTTTAATACCTGTCATGACAGTGCTATGTTTTTGTTGAAACCCACATCTGTAGGATCATCTGCAGACTGGGCAGTGTGTGGTGCTTTTTGTTTCTTGTATTACTCATAGAGCACTTATCTGAAAACTGCAGAAGCATAGTGTGAGGATTGCAGTCAGTACATGGTGACAGCCATGAGAGTTACTGACTTCATATCACTCATAGGACATATGTCACAACAAACCCTGTTACAACAGTAAATGTATGAGGTTATCACAGCAACATGTCAATACTGACCCTGTGCTTGTGCCTCCAGCCACAGCTCTGTCAATCTTTGCACATATGTTATGCAGTAAGAGGTGCATATGTTCTGTACACCATTATTTATTGACAACATATCTGAAAACAAGCCAGTGAGATATCAGACTGCTACACATGTTATGTATAGTGGGGTTATATTTGTGGACATAACCTGGGTATTCTGTGGTTGTGTGTACAGTACTGAGGTCTGTGTACTTATGGTGATTGTTGACAGTGTGTGCATTGTGAATATGTACCTTGGCCTGTGTACAGACTGTGGTAGATGTCATTGTTTTTGGTCCTGCTCTATCTGATGTTATATGCTGCTCCAGTGTATGGTACCCTATCGGCTTACATGTTTGTAGGGCCAAACACACACATGTGCCATACCACAGAAAGACATTGGACCACACTGTGTAATGGCCCAGTATATGTAGGGTTAGTGTGTGAGTGGCACATACGAGGATAGTGTTGATCAGACAGTCCATATACTGTAATATTAAGCTAGCTTACCATATGTGGCTGTGGCTGTGTTCACATTGGTTGTGGTTATGGACTTTCACACAGATGTCTGTTACTCTGTGCTGTGACATGCTTGTAGAGTCTGCTATATTTGCAGGTACATGCGCATTCCCCCATAAGAAATGTAGGCCAGTGTTGTAGCAGTCTGCCTGTAGCCTGCACAGTGCTTTGTTACATTCCTAGCAGCTTAGTGTACTTACCCAGTGTGATGTTATGTCCAGATATTTGCCAGATATACTGTTGTCTGGCCACCATAACTGTCATCCCTTTCTGAAAAATCAGTGGGATGCTGTACAGGTGTATATCACTAACTAGTGAGTTGTATGTGGCCATGTGACCTCTGCACCAGCGGTTATTATGTGTCAGGACAGACAGAAGTGTGTGAATGCATAACCTATGGGGGCAAATGTTTTCCAGTATTTACGTGGTATACCCATCCACATGGCTGTTAACATCAACATTGTCAGGCTTGGTCCACATGTCTTGCACTAAGGGGTTCTGTGCATACCTCTGGACTGACAAGAGTGTGTCAGACTGTCCACATTTATTCCCCATATCTCTGCTGTAGTCCACAGGATCATTATTGTCCTAGCAGTGGTACTGTACTATGATGTCCTTAGGATGTCTGTCAGTAGCCAATGGCACACATGGTAAAAGCAGATGTGACCTCCTACACACAACATGCCTGTTAAGTGAACCCCTATTACAGTAGCAACAGTCTACATATATACCTGCAATACATACCTGATATCCCCTTGCACTAAGAGGTTGGGACTATTGGGGCTGAGGTAGGACTCCATTCCATGTTCTGGACATATGGGGAACATTTATGTATATATAATTATCCATATATCTATATAGATATATACACATATACATATTGACATACATAGATGGATATACATATGTACAATGTACACACACACACACACATATATATATATATATATATATATATATATATATATATATAGGGTCTATATTATAACATTGAAATCTACAAAGATCGAATGTTATAATATCGAACCCTAAACACCGAAATCCGCAAACATCGAACAGTCAGAATAGCGATTCTTTTCCCTGGGAAAAAAATTGCTATTCCGAGAAACATACACACAACACAACACACACAAAAAGCAGTAATCCACACACATACACTTAAAATCCTACACCTAAACCTAAACTAAACTTTACACACACTACTAACTATCCACTTACCTTAACCTGACCCTAACCCTAAGGTCCATCACTATCGCACACTCACCTCACCAGGGCTCTAACCCTAACTCACCTAACCCGCCCCCTAACCCTAACCCTAACCTACACACAACCACACACTTACCTGACCTGCACCCTAACCCTAATGTCCACACAACCACACACTTACCTGACTCTCTCCCTAACCCTAACTCACCTAACCCGCCCCTAACCCTAACCTACACACAATCGCACACTTACTTGAACCTGACCTGTAACGTTCCAACGTATCGAATGCTGAAAACAGCGAAGCCACAGTAACGGCTCACCAAATTCTTTCCCTGGGAAAGAATTTGGTGTCCTGCACCTTCACTGTTTTCAGCATTCAACAAAACTGGTTCGATATTATAACATTCGATCTTTGTAGATTTCAATGTTATAATATAGACCCATATATATATATATATATATATATATATATATATACATATAAACACTCAAATATATACATATACACAGCAATATATGTCTACACATATACAGATAGAGATACATATGCACATATACTTATGGGTATCTACATATATATTGACAGTAATAGGTATATCAGGATAGATATGTATGCACATATAGTTATAGATATCTACATATATATCTACATAAATAGGCATATCTGTACACATAGGATGTGCATACATATATAGCTATATATACGCCTCTCTCTCTCTCTATATATATATATATATATATATATATATATATATATATATATATATATATATATATATATATATATATATATATATATATATATATATACATAGTTATATATGTATATTACAAAGAGCTCTACACATGGCCATATATATGATGCACTATACAGATGTGTATACAGACATATGTATGAATATACATGTGGATGCACATGTAGACATATATCAACATATGTATATGTATATATCCATATTCCTGTCATGCGTAAACATCACAGTTGTGTATACCCTCCCAGATGTATCTCACCATATGTATCTGATATGTGTACATTATGATAAAACAACATATGTGATGCAGCAGTCATATTAATAACAAGTACTACACAATTGTGGAAGTAAAGGCAATTGTTCAATACTAATCAATATGTGTAGTGACAGATATTTTGGAATAACAACAGCTGTCTTCACAGTGGTCATAGTGTAGTAGCTAAATGTTGTGATTATAGGGTCCTGGGTTCAAGACCTGCAAGGGCTGTACATTGTGTTACTGGGCAGAACAAGGGCTGTTGGATACAGAGTGGTTAAGGCAGTTTTGAGCAGCTTTAAGCATGTTTGTGCCAAGCTAAGCAGTGCTAATCTACTGGTAAATGTACAGGTGCTTACACAGTGTTGGCTTCACTTACCAGTGTGCAAATCAGCTTAGCTGTTATATTGGAACAATGTTAATACCTGCTAAGCATGGCTTACCCCTGGTAACCAGATCACACCACCTAGTTCGATATCATAGCAGGGTAATGACATCTGTAATAAGTGTCTGTAATGCCATGTACAATACAAACACCTATGTGCTGTCATTACAGTAGCAAGGGGTGTGAGTGTCATGTCTGGGACACAGAAGTATATGAGGCCTGTACAGCACTGTTATCCATGTGACTGTGTTACATATATGAGTAGTAGCCCAGGGTATGTGCTGTCACACTGGCATGTAGTGTATCATGGTGGTACTACTGTTGACAGTGCTTTCCCAGGCAAGAATAGAGTGCTAAATGTAGTACTGACAACAGGCACACTTGCAGGCATAGCTGGACTCCAAGGCCTCCCTGTTGTATCCCTGGTGTGTGAGCTGTGTCACAGTATATATCCCCTACTGGATAATGATCCAACATGTGGAATCTAACTGTAGACTACTGTCTGTACGGCACATGTTAGTGAGGGTTTCCAACATGTAGTTATGGCATACATATTGTTGTCAAACATCTGTCAACACATTCATCTTACTGCACAGCTACTTGCCAAGCTGACAACTGTCCATCTCTGTACAGATGTGCAGATTGCAGGTATCCAGCTGGGATATGTACAGGCAACCTATGCTTAATTGACACTTACATGTCTGCCCAGCTGTGTAAGAACTGGGGCATATAGGAGGCAACACCCTGTACACACCACATGCCATGGGTACCTTCACTACACTACCACAGCCAACAGAAAATGCTTGTGTACAGGTCTCCATCACAGACACTAACCATGTGTTGTAATACATGTTGCATACATGTCAACTTGATCACCACAGTGGCCATGTGCAGGAGGCACCCAGAGGATTGGCTGATGCATGTCACTGTCACCCTGAGGGTTACCACAGTGGTGTCGGTCGATAGATCGCCTGCTGCCCCATGGCAGGTGGAAGGATACCACTGTACACACGTCCCCTATACAACCCATCTCTCCATGGACAACAGCTAGGTACACATCTATGACCACCTGCAGTGATGCACCCCAGTACTGACACAGGTGTACGTGTGCATTACTGAGTATAGCAGTTTCTGTGTGTTAGCACTCCTGTACTTGACAATTCCATGAGGGCCTTCACAACCACCGCAACACCCACTGCCATAGTCAGTTATGGCTGCTGCTGTAGGGCACATTACATGTACCCTGTTATGCTCCTCTCCATACCAGCTACACAAGCCTTGCAGTACCAGGACAACAGTCTTGTACAAATGGGTGGATAGGCATGGGATACCCATTGAGTTCTAGCAAGTGTGTGTATGTGTGCATGTCCATATAGGTTCATAGCTTCATAGGTAGGTACTAGGCTATCTGCCCGAGGGCATTTATAAGCCTATCCAGAGTGTGTCGGCTTTCACACCCCATTGATTAATTAACTGATCCTCTGTCAAGCAGAGCCAATGAAGTGATCCCAGGGGTGTAGTTTCTGTTACCCATCCACTCGTCAAGGCTTCTCTTGAAGAGTGTTAGTGAGGGGCTCTGCCTGATGCAATTTGGAATTTTGTTTCAAAGCATGGGGAGTCTCTGTGACAGGAATCTATCCCTCCAGCATGTTCTATTTATTGTTGTGGTGAGGTTTAGCCCACTAGAGCACGTGGCTCGCAGTGACTTGGATTTCTTTAGGTGGAGCATGTCCATCAATTCTGAGATGGACATGGCTTTGTAAGTCAGGCAGAGATCACCTCTGAGTAAGCGATATGCCACTGAGTACAGCCTGAGTTTTTTCAGTCAGGCTGCATAGGACATATGTTTGAGGCCAGTAATCCTCCTGGTGAGGTACTTTTGTGGTTTTTCCAGCTGTTGGAAGTGTCTTGTGAGGTACATCCCAAATGGGACATTGTACTCTATGATGGGTCTAATGAGTGATGAGTAGAGGGGCACTATAACCTCTTTATTTCTAGATGCGAACCCTTTAGTAATTAGATGGGCCACATAGAAGGATTTCCTAACTACTTTGGCAATATGATTGTCAAAGGAGAGATTACTATCTACCTGTGTCCCCAGATCTCTTATTACCTCTTCTGTATTAAGGGGGCTGCCACCTATGTGGTAATTTGTGGGTGTTTTGTTTTTCCCAAACGGGATGACTATGCATTTTTTGGCATTTAGCTTGAAGCTATGACTTTGACATCAGATGTCTGTCTCAGTAAGGCCCTTTTGGAGGATGTCCGTGTCAGCCGGAGAGTCAATTATGGCTCCCAGTTTGCAATCATTGGCGAACTTGGTTAGCCATAGTCCTCCTGTGTTTGTCTGTACTTCTGAGAAGTATATGCCGAACAGAAAGGGTACCAGGACCGAGCCTTGTGGTACACCACTTGTGACTGGATTAGAGTCGGACCTGGAGCCCACTATTCTTACCGTGTGAGTTCTGTCTGTAAGCCAGTTGACAAACCATCTCATGACGTAGGGGTTTATGTTCAGGCGGGTGAGTTTTTCTGTAATACCTGAGTGGGGAATTGTGTCGGAAGCCTTGGCGAGGTCAAGGTAGGCTGTGTGAACCACCTTTCCCTCATCTATGGCCTTGGTGACTGTCTCGAAGAAGTCAACCTGGTTTAGTAGGCATGATCTGCTCTTAACAAAGCCAAACTGGGTCTGGTCAAGTGTTTGGAGGTTCCCAATGTCTTTGTTAATGAGTTCCATGATGATGCACTCCATAGCCTTGCAGGCCAGGCTAGTCAGGCTTATGGGGCAATAGTTACCAGGGTCAGTTGTGGCCCCTCCTTTGTGGAGAGGAATAACCATTGCTGTGCACCTTTCTATGGGCACATAGCCTGTGGAGAGGCTGAGGCTGAACAGTGTGTTTAGGTGGGGGTTAGTTTGTTCTGTAGTTCGTGCAAGATGCAGCCTGGGACACCATCTGGTCCCATTGATGCTGTGTTTTTGGCTTTTGAAAGGGCTGTTTTCACCTGTGTGTCTGTGATTTTTGGGACACTACACTTTTATGGTACTGTTGTGGGCCCTTTTGTAGGTGAGAGGGGGTGAAGTTTGCACTGAATCTATCTGCCAGGATGTTGGCAACATCAGTAGGTCCAGTATATTTTGTGCTATTTTGCATTAGTTCAGTGCATATCTGCGAGTTGTCACTTAGATTCTTAACATAGCTAAAGAAGGCTTTGTGGTTATCTTTTGAATCCCTGGCTATTTTTCTTTCAAAGCTAGCCTTGGATGATTTCATGAGGGACCTTAGTTTCTTACTGATACTGATCAGGGATGTCTTTTCTTTTTGGGATTTGCTTTTTTTCTGAACTAGTTTCCTCCTTCTATTGTATAGCCTGTTTATTGCAAGGGTCCACCAAACTGGTTTCCTTCTCTTAGAGGAGTGAGTCTTGGTTTTGCTAGGGATGGTATGATCCATGCATCCTTACAGATGCTCATAGAGTGCATTTGTAAAGGTTTTTGCATCTTGGGCAGCATTATCCTTTAGTGTGGGGCCTGTGAAACTTTCCACATCTCTCTTAAGCAAGGTGAAGTTTGCTTTAGAAAAGTTTTTTACTGTGGTTTCCTTAGTTGCGGGTGGTGGTGGGGTGTGGACATCCAGAGTGATTAGTTTATGGTCTGATCTCACCAGTGACAGTTTGACCCCCAGTGTGGAACACCTGTATCCCATGTTGGTGATGACCGGTCCAATATGTTTTCACCTCTGGTAGGGGAGTTTACCAGCTGATCCACGGCATTTGAGTTGATGAATTTCAGGAAGCGCTGGGCCTGGGAATTTGTACTCAAGTAATTTTCCCAGTGAATGGTGGGGTAATTGAAATCACCCAATATCAGGGTGTTCAGTAAGACCTTCATGTTTTCCAGTGTCTCCAGAAAGGTGGAGTGGTGGTCCTGGGTCATGGAGTGTGATCTGTAGCAGGCCACAATTTGCATAGCAGATTTGCCCGATGTTAGCTGCACATGGATGATCTCAGAGGTATCATGCTGCACCACTAACCTGGAGGTGTAGGTATCCTTGATGAATATGGATACACCCCCTCCTTTTGTGTTTTGGCCAGTGTTCTTTGGCCGAAAATTGTGGTATGAGTTGTAGCCCGGTAGTGCTGGGGTGCTCTCTGGAGCCTTGCACCACGTTTTTATTTAGATCCTTCCCGAGTATGATTTTGTGTATTTATGTGTATTTTTTGCCATTGCTGTTTTAGTAGGTCTGTGTGCAGCTGGAGTTGTGGTGCAAGTGTTAACCTTCTCCTCTTGACTGTCTGTTCCAGTCTTGGTTGGAGACAGCTTAGCTTCCAGTTTGTCTGTATAATTGCATCTCTTGCATATGTTAGTGTTTTGTGGTAGGAGGAGAGAGTTGTCTGTGTACATGAGGCAGTTGTAACATTGCCTCAGGATACCCAGATTCTCCAGCTGGACTGGAGAGTGCACCTGAAGTTGCCCTTTGGTCATGCCTGAATAATAGGGTGAGCTGCTTAGTCGCTTGGTTGGTGAGGGGTGAATAAAGAGCCTTGCCCTGCTGGGCAATCAGTGTCGGTATATTAGTGCTTGCTATTAGGTGTGAGCAAGTGATGCTTTTTGAGTGCTTAGGATGAGAGTTAGACTAGTTTCAAGGGAAAAACTGAAGAGGAGACTTAGTGGAGCTGGGAATAATTTAACCGTAGCTAACCGGCACTGCCCGGTGTGCAAAACCGTGCAAACACGGTTTTTATAGTAGGGAGATGAAAGAGATAGAAATTAGCCCAAAATGGCCAATAAACTACTAACTTTTGGGCTGGAACGACTCCTCCAGGGACAGATAGGCTCAGAGCTCCCCTCTCTCACAGGTGAGCAGAGAAACTTCCTTCTATCCAAGTAAGGTATGGGCAACTCAGAAACTAGTATCACAGCCCTGAATTCAGCATTAGCTTGTAAACTGGACTATACTAGCTTAGAAAGGTGGGAAACAAGGACAGTTTGGGTTTTTTTGTTTTTTTGAAAAGATAAGGCAAAAACTGTAAAAAATACACTTAAAACAGCTTTAAATGACTACAAAGATCAGAAAAGGCTATCACACTTTAGGATGTAGCCTACAACAGTTAAACAAATTATTTAAACAAAAAACAACTTTTTAAAAGTGCAGGCAGTCAAATAAGTACAATATGTGAAAAAAACAAGCTTTTAAATCACAATAAATGCTGGAAAATCTGTGTTTAGGTGGAAAACAGGTAAGTACAGCAAGAAAGCACAGAAAACTGATACTTAATCACTCTAAAGTCTCTCTTCTAAGCTAGAAGGCTTGTATCAGTTTAAGGCTTTCTATTGCTACCCAGTAGGTTAGTTACAGGAAAGATGGGAAACAAGTGCAGATGTGGTCTTTTAAACCAGAAAGTTGAAAGAGATGGACAAACTGTCCATATGGTCAATAAACTACAATTTCTGGGCCAAGAACCTCTCCTCTCATGGTAGACAGGCTACCTCATGCTTACCACTCCCACTGATAAGCTAGAAGGCTTTCATCCAACACAGAAATACGTGCGGAGCACCGAAGCTTACCAACAGTCCTGGATACAGCAAATCTGTACCTGGACTACACTAGTTATAGGAAAGGCGGGGACCAAACGCAAAACGGGCTTTTAACCAGAAAGTAGAAAGAGATGGAAAAACTGCCCAAACAGCCAATGAACTACAATTTCAGGGCCAAAACCCACTCTTCCCATGGTAGATAGGCTACCTAGTGCTTACCACTCCCACTGATAAGCTAGAAGGCTTCTCTCCAACACAGAAAGGCTTGGGGGCTCAGAAGCTTACCAACAGTCCTGGATACAGCATGTCTGTATCTGGACTTGACTAGTTACAGGAAAGGCAGGAAACAAGCTTAGAATTTTTTTTTTTTTACAGAAAAGCAACTAAACAGCAGTAAATACAATTCAAATTGTAGTGCAGGCCAGCACACCCGAGTGTGTAGCAACACTATGGCAAATGCAGTTCAAATAAATGTATCAAACAAATGATACATTCAAACAAATATATCTGTAGGGTACAGCATTCCGAGGCCACATACTCCTATTACATTACCCATTGCCACACAGTAGTACAGATAGTGTTGTTGCTGCCCATAGGTGAGACATGACAATGCAACACTCTACTATGCCTGTGGCATGTGCATTAGATGCATATCCCTGTAGTACCACTGTTGGGATATACAATGGGTTGTATCGCAGTCGTGGGCAATGTGTAATGGTGGGCATGTCAGAGTGTCATAATGGATTTCATGGAGTAAAATATCCACTGGGGGATGTGGGTGCTGTGTACACTGTCATTACACCAAGGTACACCCGGTATATGTCCCATGTACCACTTTATGGTTACCACTTTCACCATCAACCATACAGGTAACTGATGCCACAATCCAGCCCAGTTATGCATGTGCTGTGTGCAGCCTACCTGTAACACATTGTACACATGGTCAAGTTAGTTATCAGTGATAGGCCCAGGTCTCGGACATGTGTCTGCCTGTTATGTGTCTGTTAATGTATATATGAAGGTATGTCACACTATGTATTGTCCATATTACATCACCCATTAGCATACTGTACATGTCTGGGGATGTTCTGCATGTAACACACCTCACCCTAAACACTGTCTGGTGTGTGCAATGAAAGCCACACACTTCAGTAGCACTACATACCTAGGTAGGGGTCTAATCCCAGTGTTGCCAAGCAAGAGTGTGCATGTATGTGGATGGATCTACATCAGGTTGCAAATTATACACGCCCCGATGGGTCACCTGTCCATGTGGCACAGGCAATAACTGTTATACAAACCTGTGACATGTGTTCAACTGTACCCCAAATATGTCACAGCCATGGTGTCACCACAGTGCCATACCCCATTGTGGAAGATTACTGCAGACCATCCTCATGCTGACACATGTACACCTACAACACAAATGAATAACATTATGGACACCACAATCAACCAGTGTTACTAACAGCTATAATGAATCATTGCTGGATGGCTACACTACCTGACATGTATTCATTAAACTTTACTCCTGACAACATGTTACACTGCAGTACTTTGGTACACTGTAGTACAGTCACTGTGTGCATCAGAATCATATTAGCCTGTCTCTGCATTGATGTTATGGATGACAGGGATGTGACATAGGTATCATCATATGCACAGGGTGTTTTGGTTTGCCAGAGGCAGAGGGTCAGCCATACATTTGACACCAAGTGTGTGGGTGTGGGGTGTAATGAGGTGAACTTGGCATGGTGATGTGGTTTGTGTAAGTATGGTGTTACCCTAGGTGTGCTCGTATACTGTGTGGGTATGCATGCACACAGTTCTGCCTTGTGGCTGCCCTACACAGGCATTTATGGACAGCTGCAGACCATACCTAGTAGAGTGTGCAGTTCACTGCTTTCGGCCATGGACACATGAACTGTGCCTGCCAGGGGTTCCATGGACACGTCCAGGTATAGGCCTCAATGTGCTACTCTCCCCTTATGATGACAGATGTCCACTGGAACCAGGTCCCTCCTGGGACTGGCCAGGACCACATGCTTGTGGCCTGCTGTGGTGTGGTGTGGACAGTGCCCTCCCCAGCAGTGCATATGTGTGCACACCCTTATCATGATGGTTTGTTGCACCTATTGTTATGTGTACTAAAGAAGTCACTACTCCTGGCAGGGGTATACTAGCATGGGCCATCTGCATTTGCCAATGTATGTTCAGTCTGTCCTACACGTGACCCTAATCTGCATGATTGCAAGGTCTACTCATGTGCACATCCCTTGGTGTTCACACACTGTCGTCACTATTGCTGTGGAGGTGGGGTCACATCTGCCACAGTTCCTGAACCTGACTGTGTGCAGATACAGCCATTCTTAGCATCCTTAGGATCCCTGCTGCAGTGCACTGGTGTGTCATGCTGACAACCCCCCCACAGTCAGCCTTTTCGCAGATGCTTGACAAGTAAGGCCTACACATGTGTATCAGTTTGCAGTGTCCCATACACTGAACACCACATGTTACAGCCTAGTCCCAGCTGATAATGTGGACTACAGTAATACGTTATGCCATAGTGTAACTCTGCAACAGTTGGCATTGTACTACTGGTATATACACTGGTGTTGCACTGTATACGGGTGATGTTTCAAACATGTCCCTACTGAAGGCCATGTGTCCCACCATTATGTTTCTCCCTGTGGACACATTCCGCAATGACAGGATGTAAGTTATCTTGCAGGTGTCTGACATACCCTTCCAATACCACATCATGATCACCACTGTGATGCTGTGCATTTAACAGCAACCATACTTGGACATGTACAGCATGTATCCTGGGTAGGTGTGTTAGATGTGTGCAAGGAATATATCATAGCCATTACATGCATGGTGTATTGGCAAGCATCAACATAAACCATACTAACCAGCTACAGGCTGCTGCCTTGGTGATATACCGGAGGGACCTACATAAGAGGGTGAGAGATGCAAAGTTAGTGGCCACACCTGTGGCATTGCTACAGGGTGGGTGCAGCATTACAATACATCAACAGTACATGTCCACAATACTACCATGTATGCACATCTGTTTATGACTACTATGTAGCAACAAACTATATCTATGACATGTCAGATATGCATGATCTACCTGTACAGATGTGGATGCATATGCAACAGTGGTCTACTGATGTGCCCTGTGGCCTTACCTGCACGCTCCTCAGCCAGTGTGTGGGTAGCACCCACCTCCACAATGGTGTCTGGTAGTTGTTGGCTATGCGTATGGGCAGGTGCCACGAGGCTGGCTAGGAGATCCTCAACATGTGTCGGGGGGGATGGATGGCATGGTCCCCTACTGTTGCGATGTGATCCCCCAGACTGCAGCAGCATGCTGATAGGCATTGCGAAGAAGGTCAGAACAATGATGCTGGACCTGCTCATAACTGCGGTTGTGCAGTCCGACATCATTGACCCTGTGGACCAGGTCATTCCACAGGGTGGTCCGCTCCTGCTGCTCATGGGCAGCCCAGCCAAACAAGACAGAGTAGTGCTGGATTAGGTGGTTTACCACAATTTCATTCTCAGCAGCTGAGTAAGCTGGGAGCCTTCCATGTGACATCTTGCCTGAAAGACATAAAGAAGGAAACAGGTGTGAGCAGGTCATACAGCAAGGTTACCAAAGTTCTTAATACACATCACTGTCACCCCCCACCATATCAGTGACAACAAACTGTACACACAACTCAATAGGTATGGCTACAGCTTGCCTACCAGTGCGACAGATATTGTATTGTACCACACTTTGTGCGATGTATTTGTAGCCATGTTCCCTGTGTGGACACTATTATTGCTGGCCTGTTACAGACTATTCACCTGCATGCCATTGTCAGGGCCAGTATGGTTCCACATATACCTGTGGTATGCTTGCTATGTGATTGCTGCACATCTGACATTCTGTGTTATTGGTGATATCTGTGCATGCTGTTGGACATGTTCCAGTATTGTGTAGACTATTACTACCCATACATGTTCTATAACAGTGACACAATAGCATTATGTTTATGGACTATTGGCCAGTAGAACCACCTCTCCAAGTTCATCTGCCCATGCTACCAGACCACATCACATGTAGGACTCACTCTGTGGCCTCCTCATGTACTGGTCCAGCGATACCTTCAGGTGGAACCATCTCAGGGGATGTTGTCCCCCCGGGGGCACACACAGACATGATCTTGTCCCCCAAGGTCAGGTCCAGGGTCTGTTCCATAGTGGGCTCCACAGACACATGTGGAATGTGCTACATCACCTTGAGGCACCCAGTACACATTCACAGATTCCACATGCTCCTCCTGCTCAGCCTCCAGGGCAGGCACCTTCAGGACTTGGACTTATTTTATGAGTAGCAGTGAGTGGGAGGCTTGTTCCCATTGTGTCCATATTGGGGCCCATAGGGTTTCCACATCACAGACCACACACTCCATCCAGGGTGTTTATCCACCACTTGTGTCACATACCACCCCTGTAGGCTGTCCTCTATATCTACCAGCCCTAACCACCTCCACAACTATACCTGCCATACTTCCCCATATTCCCATTCCATACTTCACAGACAAGGGCAATGTGGTCCCAACAAGTGGATCACATGTGACATACCCGTCCATGTTGCACACACTGTCAGCTGTAGATATCTCTGTGTATTGCTGTATGTGCTGTTCCCTCACACATAGCATGCAGCACTGTGGTGGTAATAAAGGAGACATGTATTTATATAATATATGTTTGTGTGTGTGTTTGTATATATGTAGATATGTGCATATAGGTATATATGTGTAGATATATATGATGTATATATGTGTTTATATATATGTCTACACATGGGTATCTATATATTTGTGGAAATAACTGTATGTATATATATATATATATATATATATATATATATATATATATATATATATATATATATATATATATATACACACACACACACACACACATAAACATACCTATATATGGGGTGGGGTACATTCAGACATCAGGTCTACAATATCACAACACCTTCCTGCACAGCTGCACTGCTACAAAACAGACAGGTGCCACATATGGATACAGCCTTTCATTAAGGGGATATATGTAGGGCCAGATTGCAGGTAACCCTATTACACACCTATGGCATTCCAGCACACTACAATATAGGTTAACCTGAGTATCCTGCAAGTGTTGGGCTGTGTAACCCACGTGTTCATCATTATGGCATTACTTCCACCACCAGCTATTGGCCACAGTAATATACATGCTTCCCATTACACAACACACACTATGATGGCTTACATCTTATCAGTCAGTGCTGCTCTGCACAGTTGATGGGTATGGCCCACTACCCACAGGAACATACTCTATTGTCCTTAGCAGTTGTTCAGCTGAACATCATTACAACAATACCGGAATGCACATATAAATCATTCCACATTACCTATCCTATTATTATGGACCAAGTACTACAGTCAATTACATGCATATATACTTCACATACCTGTTGTGGGAATGATGCCTCTCCTGGATAGTTTGCTGGACAGATGTTTTTTTCTTTTCTGGTTTTTTTTTTGCCTTTCATTCTCTCTCTCTCTTTCTGTCTCTCTCTCTATCTCGGTCTCTCTCCAGTAAATTGATTGACCTGCTTTGGATAGATTACAGCATGGCATTTGTAGGTGATGCACATAATCAGATGATGGCCTCTGCACCAGTCTGTGTCCTCCACTTGCTACCTGCATGCAGCATTCTGTGTAGTACTTCCAATTACCACTGTCATGGCAACCCACTACTATAAATCCCTACATCATGTGGGTGTGGTCCCTTTACCTTTCCTGTATGGTGGACATCCTTCCTGTGTGTGGGCAGCAGTGTTACAGACAACAGGTAGCAACACCTCTTACAAGAGAACTTGCACACTCAGACCAGCTACATATTTGTATGAGGTTCCACAAATACAGACAGAGTGTGAGTAGTGTTGTATGCATTGTATAGCACTGGTGTTACAGAGTTTGTGTGTACATACTAGTTTAACATGGAATGCAGTCTGTCTGCATAGCTCTCAACTGTCGGCCTATCCACTTGATGGCCAGAGGTGTGCCTGTTATGTTTTGTCTATCCACTACACAGATCTTGTGTCAGATATATCACTGGCAGTGTGTGTGTTGAGTGCTATCAGTACTTGGCTACATCCATTTGTGTTTCTAACTTCATATGCCTGACTAAGGGTATGTTGCAGTCTATCCTGTAACACCAGTGACTTGCTTAGTGTATGACAACAGGATTTCACATATGGGCCTGTGTTCCAGCCTCTGTCCTCCACCTACAGTCCAGGCTTTGTCTATATGACATGCTGTCAGGGGTTGTTATGTAGTGAGCTGTGAGTATGTCATGCTGCCATTCCTGCCATCAGTCCACAGCTGTTGTGGCCCCCACACATATTGTGGGGTTGGGTTCATATATGTGTGGCCTTCATCTACACAATGCATGTGTTCCCTTATGCACTCCAGAAACCAGTGTATGTAACAGTGGTACATGGCCCTGTATGTCAGTCTATGGGGGGAGGGTGCACCATAACTAACCTAGGCTGTTACAACATGTGGGGGTATCAGGGTTAAGCTGCCTTAAGGTATCTGGATGTGCATTACCATACAATACACCTTGGATAAATGCAGGCCTACTGCTTCCTGCCACACAGACTGTTCTGTTTGTCATTGTGATGGTGTCAGTTGTGCCTTGTTATGTAACAGATACATCCCATTGTGTGAACTGAGGTCCTTACCCCCTAGGGATTATGCACAGAGTGTAGATAAAGACTGATGGACTATACATCTGCATTACTTACTGTTGATTGATTGTTATCCTGTGGCCCAGTCTGTCTTTACTATTGTACACTTGAAGGCCACGGCCTGGACAGCAACATATGTAAACCTTTCCAGAATACTGTATTAATATAACTGTTTCACAGTTGCATTAGTCTGTTTATATGTATGTCAGAGTCTAAACATCTATATGACATGGCATATACAACTGTAATAGTACACAAATAAAGCTTTTCCATGTATGCAAACCTGTGTGTGGTGTTATATCCTTTGACATTTCTGTGGGTATATGTTGCAGGCAACAATTGTCATTTGTATGGGTGGCTCATACAGTGTCCATTTGGTAATGTGGCAAGTGCAGGCATAGTGGGTATTCCGTATTGTGTGCACCTGCTACATATGTATCTTCCTATACATATCTCTCTGTGTGTATGTGTAGTTACATATATCTATCTATCTATCTATATATATATATATATATATATATATATATATATATATATATATATGTATCTGCATCTATGTGCCTGTGTATATGTATCTTAGGAATGTTGATTGCTTCCACATTGTACATTTCCTATGGCAGCCAGATGGTACTGCATGATATATTACTTATACCAGCCTGACATCATACAGGTGGGATGGAGTACTGTTAACATCTGGTGCCCATGTTGTGTCAGGATCTAGTTATGGGACTTGCAACAGTTGGTATTGTACTGCAGGGCAGACGTGTTTGACTGTGCGGGGGGGTATCTACACATACAAGACATATGTTGTTTGGGCCCCCTCACCCTCATTAATGGTGCATGTGGACATATATGATTTTGTTATGTTCTCTTATATATCTATAGTTATATGTCTGTATCTACATATATAGATATATATTTATGCTTACATATATATCTATATATATATATATATATATATATATATATATATATATATATATATATATATATATATATATATATATATATATATACATATATATTTATATATATATATATATATGTGTGTGTATATATACATATAGATGTTGACATATATATCTATAGATGTATGTATATATATATATATATATATATATATATATATATATATATATATATATATATATATATATATATATATTTAGATATAAATATATATACAGACACACATACATCTACATGCTTAAATACATTTCCTGTACTGTTGAATGACTGTGCTGGATGATATGTTTGTGAAAACTTCAGGGTTATGTATATCTGATATGGTTTAGTATTAAATTATTTTGGCTATGGTGTGCATGGTCCTGGGTTTGAACTTTGCAGAGGCTGTTTATTTTGTTGCAGGCAAAACAAGGGCTGTTGGATACAGAGTGATTAAGGCACTTTTAAGCAGTTGTAAGCAGGTTTGCTCAGGTTTGCTCTGAGCTAAGCATTGCTAACTTCCGGTTACAATTTCTAATAACTGATTTGGCTTCTCAATTCCTTAACTTGTGCAGGCATTGCTTACGCCCACACAAACAGGCTTAAACCTGCTTACTGCTGCTTAAAAGTGCTTACTCCCACTTACCCCCATGCTAATTTCTTTAAAAGAAAAGAAAAAAGAGTTTCTAGGAAAGTGGTGAAAAAGGGGCACAAAGAGGGAAAGACAGTAGGGAAAATAGCTTGGGATGTGCAGGAAGCGGCAAAAGGGGGATCTCTTGGATCAGTGGATCCAAGAGGCTAGGATGACAGGGGTGGTCCCAGTAGTGTGTATGTATCACTACATTACCTGTTTAATAATGGCCAGTTCATGTATATTATAGATAGGTATGGCTAAATATTCCTCTTATGTCCTTCACAGTGGCAAGTGAGCGGTCTGTGAACCAGGAGGCCCATGGATGTTGCTTGCAGAGGTTGTGACGTGAGGCAGGTTAGTAATACTCTTGCATGTACTGTCATAGGAAATAAATCTAATAGTATTAGTAAGTTAATTGTCTGTATAAAACCTGTATTGTTTAAGGCGAGTACTACATACACCAGAGAATATGGCAGGAAGACTCTCATATAGGTTGTATGTAAATAAAAGCATAATAACCTGACAATGAAGGTCTAACTGCTGTACTGCATGCGTTCACTCTGGAATCATATGTTAATCTAGATTTGCAATCACTTACTAGTACTGTTGTATTAAGCACTGTTACCCACACTGTGCGACATAAATAAAAAATGTGTAGGAATGTCTGTATATAACAGGTATAATCCCCAGTGGTCAGCTAGTACAACTGAAAGAGACAGACAACAAAATTCAAATAGCACATGCAACTGAGACGTGAACTGTTGTATTTTTAGCACACACAGCCATGGCTCAAATCCTGGGAGTGGTAGTAGTCTGTATACGGAATCATACCCCACAACTGTACAGATATGTTCAGAATGTCCAGTAAATTAGCCCATATCTGCTGCCTGTCACTGTGTCCCCCTGGGAAATCAGTGGGATGATCCCAGATGTATAGGCTGCAAGCAAGAAATACAACTGATTGTCACACATCTATAAGAACAAACCTGTCACTCCAGCAACTCCCCAAACTGTTATGAGAGTAATAAGCCAAGTATGTCCCATCTACACCCCCATGTTGTCAAGCTGTGACCAGAGTGTGTACAGTAACAGAGTGACATGTAATTGCATAATACTAATGTGAAATCTGGTACTTTGTGTGGCAACATTCAGGTAGTGCTAACAATAATTGCTTCCACAGGTCCATCAGATACAAGCACTGTGCCCAGAAATAAAAGAATGATACCCTATACTGGTACTGTTTAATCTAGTATTGTATGGCATTGTTATTGTTGCAGTTGCTCTGAATAATAAAGTATTACTCATCAGTGTCATCATATGTCCAAGGTCACCAGCATGTGGTCAAGACATCGCCAGAGTCCATGCAAAAAGAGATGGACAGATATGTGGATAATGTCAACCTGGAATCTGGGAGCATGTGCAGAAACAGTTAGTCAGTGTTAACAAACAATTCCTCCACAGGTATACCAGGTAAGAGATGTATACTGCAGGTAAAACCAGTTCATGCATATAGTTGTCGACAGCCATATCACTGTCCAAACTAAGGCAATAGGGTAGTGTAGTAATACTTGTAAGGTGCAGATAACAGCACTGACTAGGTAAGTAATGCAAACTACAGGAATATACTAGTTGTTAATTGACATATTTCTCTCCCCCACCATATCTCCAACAATACACTAAATACCCAACTCAATTGGTATGTGATGACTTCACTGTAATGTTGGGACATATGTCCTATTGTTTGATAATTATTTAAATCTGTTTCTATGCATGTGCTATGTTGAAATGCTCCCACATTGGTGGCAGGGTGCCATTAATGTGCCTGAATTCTGTTGTAATACCAACTGTGGTCCCATATATGCAGGTGTTCTGTTTGCTATGCAACTGTTCCATATCTGGTGTCTGGGTTAATGGGAATATCTATGCATGCTGTTATACCTAATCCTGGAATGTGTTGACTATTACTAACCCACATATGTTGATAAAACATAAACACCATAGCATGTATAGGAATGTGGGTCCCAGCGGACCCACTTGCCCAACCTCAGCTGGCCGTGGCACCGGGCACCAGCATGTCTGGGGCCGAACCCGGGAACTCCTCATCCATTGGTCCTGCACCACCTTTGGGTGGAACCACCTCAGGGGATGGGGCTTACCCCCTGGGAGCGGGCGCGAACAGAAACCTGTCATCCATTGCAAAGTCCAGGTCATGGTACGTCGCGAGCTCAACCAGCATTTCAGAGATCTGCTATGCCAGCTCGAGGGGTGAGTGTCATGACTAGAGGGTCAGCATGGCTCTTCGACTCAACCCCCAGCACAGCCACCTTTGGGGCTGTAAAGGTGCAGTGGTGACTGCCCATGGGTGGAGACCTCAGTCCCACTGTTTCCACTAGGGGGCTTATGGGCTTCCAATTTCCCAACACCCCACCCCATCAAGGTGTTTACCCCCAACATGTGTCATATACCACCCCTGTATGCATCTTGTTTGTCTTGTCTGTTAACCTACCCAACCTACCTCCCCAAATATACCTACTATCCCTCCCCAACATCCCACTCTCACCTGAAAAAAAAAACAAAAAGGGCAATCTGTACCCCCAAAAAAATCTGGCCCCAAACATAGCTGTCCATTTTGCACATGTCCACTGGACACATTAAATCTGTTCTAATTGGCTACACAAGATATTATTGTTGTCCTCACCCCTCGTTCAGGGGTTTGAGTGTCCAAATCTATCCCCAAATTCGGTGTATATACACAGCTGTTGCTGTAGAAGAAATGCGCAGCTATGGACCTTCCCTACACCCTTCCTGCACATCCCTAGCTATTTTCCCTACTGTCTTTCCCTCTTTGTGCCCCTTTTTCACCACTTTCCTATCAATCATTTTTTCTTATTTTTAAAGAAATTAGCATGGGGTAAGTGGGAGTAAGCACTTTGAAGCAGCAGTAAGCGGGTTTAATCCTGTTTGTGCAGGGGTAAACAATGCCTATGCAGGTTAAGCCATTGAGAAGCTAAACCAGTATAAGAAACTGTAACTGGAAGTTAGCAGTGCTTACCTCCATGTTAACCCGTGGAAACCTGCTTAAAAGTGCCTTAATCACTCTGTATCCAACGGCACTTGTTCCGCCCAGCAACAAAATAAACAGCCTCTGCAAGGCTCAAACCCAGGACCCAGCACACCATAGCCAAAGTTATTTACCACTAAACCACATAAGATGTACCTAACCCTCATGTTTTCACAAACATATCATCCAGCACAGTCATTCAACAGTACAGGAAATGTATTTATACATGTAGATGTATGTGTGTGTGTACATATATTTATATCTAAATATATATATATATATATATATATATATATATATATATATATATATATATATATATAAATATAAACATATATATATATATATATATGTATACATAGGCATACATCCATAGATATATATGTCTACATATATATGTATATGTATATATATATATATATATATATAAAAGTATATATATATATATATAAAAGAATATATATATATATATATATATATATATAGATATAAAAGAGAACATAAAAATACATATATGACCACATGCACCATTAATGGGGGTGAGAGGATCCAAGCAATACACGTCTTGTACATATTGATATCCTCTCCCACAGCCAAACAGGTCTGCCTGCAATACAATACCAACTGTTGCAAATCCCAGATATGTATAGGAAGATACATATGTAGAGGGTACACACCATACGGAACAGCCAGTATGCCCACAGTTCCCACCTTATCAAATGGACACTGTATGAGTCACCCATACAAATAACAATTGTTGTCTGCAACATATACCCACACAGAGGTCAAAGGATATAACACCACACACAGGTTTGCATACATGAGAAAGCTTTATTTGTGTAATATTACAGTTGTATATGCCATGTCATATAGCTGTTTAGACTCTGAAATACATATAAACAGATACTGCAACTGTGAAACAGATAAATTAATACAGTAGTCTGGAAAGAATTACATATGTTGGTGTCCAGGCCAAGGCCTTCAAGTAGTACAACAGTAAAGACAGACTGGGCCACAGGATAACAATCAATCAACAGTAAGTAATGCAGATGTATAGCCCAGCAGCCTCTAGTTACACTCTGTACACAATCACTATGGGATAAAGACCTCAGCTGACACAATGGGATGTATCTGTTACATAACAAGGCATGACTGAAACCATCACAATCACACTGACAAACAGAATAGTCTGTATGGCAACAAGCAGTAGGCCTGCATTTACCCAAGGTGAATTGTATGGTAATGCACATCCAGATACCTTAAGGCAGCTTACCCCTGATACCCCCACATGTTGTAACAGCCTAGGTTAGTTATGGTGCATCCCCCCCATAGACTGACATACGCGGCCGTATACCACTGTTACATATACTGGCCCCTGGACTGCGCACACATGAAGTCCACACATAT
This sequence comes from Protopterus annectens, assembly GCF_019279795.1. Classification (NCBI taxonomy): domain Eukaryota; kingdom Metazoa; phylum Chordata; order Ceratodontiformes; family Protopteridae; genus Protopterus; species Protopterus annectens. The sequence goes on along the minus strand of NC_056726.1, from coordinate 94,388,588 downwards.
ATGGACCCAATCCCACAATATGTGTGGGGTCTACAACAGCAGTGGAATGATGGCAGGAATGGCAGCATGACATACTCACAGGCCACTAAATAGCAACCCCTGACAGCATGTCATATGGACAAAGTCTGGTATGTAGGTGGAGGACAGAGGGTGGAACACAGGCCCATATGTGAAATAGAGTTGTCATACACTAAGTAAGTTGCTGGTGTTACAAGATAGTCTGCAACATACCCTTAGTCAGGAATATCAAGTCAGAAACACAAATGGATGTAGCCATGTACTGATAGCACTCAACACACACATAGCCAGTGATATATCTGACACAAGACCTGTGGTGGACAGGCAAAACGTAACACGCATACCTCTGCCCATCAAGTGGAGAGGCACACAGTTGAGAGCTATGCAGACAGACTGCAGTCCGTGTTAAACTAGTATGTACATACAAACCCTGTAACACTGGTGCTATACAATACATACAACAACAGTACTCACACTCTCTGTTTATAGTTCTGGAACCTCATACAAATATGTAGCTGGCCTGAGTGTGCAAGTCCTCTTGTAAGAGGTATTGCTACCTGCTGTCTGTAACACTGCTGCCCACACACAGGACGGATGTCCAGCATACAGGAAAGGTAAAGGGACCACGCCCATATGATGTAGGGATTTGTAGTAGTGGGTTGCCATGACAGTTGTAATTGGAAGTACTGCACAGCTGGCTGCATGCAGGTAGCAAGTGGAGAACACTGATTGGTGCAAAGGCCATCACTTGATCATGGGCATCACCCACAAAATCCATACTGCAATCTATTCCAGGCAGCTCAATCCATTTACTGGTGAGAGAGAGAGAGAGAGAGAGAAAGAGACGCAGAGAAATAAAGTGAATGAGAAAACAAACTGAAAACATACAACAGCTCCTGCACCCCAACACCACCAGAAAATACAACAAAGGAAGCAGGCTAAGTAGTGAAAAAAAAATACCTCCTATACTATCCACAACAGTCCTCATCCCTACAACAGGTATGTGAAGAATATTTGCATGTAATTGACTTTAGTACCTGGTCCATAATACTAGGGTAGATGATGTGGAATGATATACATGTGCCATTGGGTGTTGCTGTTGTAATGATCTTCAGCTGAACAACTGCTATTGACATTAGAGTCTGTCCCTGTGGGTAGTGGGCCATACCCGTCAACTGTGTAGAGCAGCACCGACTGACAAGATGTAAGCCAATATAGTGTGTGGTGTGTAATGGAAGGGATGTATATTACTGTGGCCAATAGCTGGTGGTGGAAGTAATGCCATAATGATGGACATGTGGGTTTCACAGCCCACCACTTTCAGGACACTCAGGTTAACATGTATTGTAGCTTGCTGAAATGCCATAGGTGTGTAACAGGGTTACCTGCAATCTGGCCCTATATATACCTCTCTAATTTTAGGCTGTGTCCATATATGGCACCTGTCTGTGTTGTAGCAAGGCAGAACAGTGCAGCTGTGCAGGAGGAGTTTTAAGATTGTGGACCTGATGTCTGAATGTACCCCATATAGAGGTATGTATAGGTGCATATTTGATATATACATATATATATATATATATATATATATATATATATATATATATATATATATATATATATATATATATATACACACACACATGCATATATATATATATATATATATATATATATATATATATATATATGTATATATATATATATATATATATATATATATATATATATATATATATATGTATATATATATATATATATATATATATATATATATATATATATATATATATCTACATGTATGTCCACATATATACAGATAATATGTAGACATATATAAACACATACATACAACATCATATATGCACATATATAGATATATATCTATATGCACATGTCTACATATATACAAATACACACACACACACACACACACACACACACACACACACACACACACACACACGCACATGAATGTATGCAAATACATGTCTCCTATATCACCACCACTGTGCTGCATGCCATGTACGAGGGAACAGCACACATAGCAATACACACAGGTATACACAGCTGTAATTGTGTGCAACATGGATGGGTATGTCACATGTGAACCCCTTGATGGGACCACATTGCCCTCGTCTGTGAAGTAGGGAATGGAAATATGGGGAAGTATGGCAGGTATATTTGTGGAGGTGGTCCGGGTTGGTAGATATAGAGGACAGCTTACAGGGGTGGTATATGACACATGTGGTGGGTAAACAACCTGGATGGTGTGTCTGGACTGCGATGTGGAAGCCCCATGAGCCCCAATTTGGAAACAATAGGAACAAGCCTCCCAGCCTTTGCTACTCACAACAGCAGTCCATGTCCCTGAAGGTGCCTGGCCTGGAGGCTAAACAGAAGGAGTATCTGGACCCTGTGAATGTGTACTGGGGTGATGTAGCACATCCCACATGTGTCTGTGGAGCCCGCTATGGAACAGACCCTGGATCTGACCTCGGGGGACAGGCTCATGTCTGTGTGTGCCCTCGGGGGGGGACAGCATCACTTAAGGTGGTTCCACCTGAAGGTAGTACATGAGAAGGCCCCTGGGTGGGTCCCACATGTAATGTGGCCTGGTAACATGGCCAGATGAGTTTGGAGAGGTGGTTCTGCTGGCAAATATTCCCTAAACATGCTATTGTGTCACTGTTATAGAACATATGGTGGTAGTAATAGTCTGCACAATCCCGGAACATGCCCAACAGCATGCATAGATATCCCCAATAACACAAAATGTCAGATGTGCAGCGAGCACATCGCAAGCATACCACAGGCATATATGAAACCATAGTGGTCCTGACATTGACATGCAGGTGAATTGTCCGCAACAGCCAGCAATGATAGTGTCCACACAGGGAACATGACTACAAACACATAGCATAAAGTCTGGTACAATACAATATCTGTCCCACTGGTAGGCAAGCTGTAGGCACACCTATTGAGTTGTGTGTATAGTTTTTTGTCACTGATATGGTGAGGGGGTGACAGAGATTTGTACTAAGAACTATGGTAACCTTGCTGTATGAGTTGCTCAGACCTGTTTCCATCTTTATGTCTTTCAGGCAAGATGTCACATGGACGCCTCCCTGCTTATTCAGCAGCTGAAAATGACATAGTGCTGAACTATCTCATCCAGCACTACCCTGTCCTGTTTGGCCAGACCGCCCATGAGCAGCAGGAGCGGACCCTGTAGAATGGCCTAGTCCACAGGGTCAATGATATCGGACTGTACAACTGCAGTTATCAGCAGGTTCAGTGTCACTGTTCTGACCTGCTTCGCAATGCCAGTCAGTGTGCTGCTGCAGTCCAGGGGGAACACCTTGCAACATGGTGGCCATGCCATCCATCCCCCCTGACATGTGTTGAGGAGCTCCTCGCCAGCATCCGCACAGCCAACAACTGCCAGACACCATTGTGGAGGTGGGTGCTACCCACACACCAGCTGAGGAGCGTGCAGGTAACGCCACAGGGCACATCAGTAGACCACTGTTGTGTATGCATCTGCAGCTGTACAGGTAGATCATGCATATCTGACATGTCATATATAATTTGTTGCTGCATAGTAGTAAACAGATGTGCATATGTGGTAGCATTGTGGACTTGTATTGTTGAGGTACTGTAATACTGCACCCACCCTGTAGCAATGCCACAGGTGTGGCCACTGACTTTGCATCTCTCAAACACTTATGTAGGTCCCTCAGGTATAGCACCAAGGCAGCAGCCTGTAGCTGTTGAGAATGGCTTATATTGATGCTTGCCAATACACTGGGCATGTAATGGCTATGGTATATTCCATGCACACATCTAACACACCTACCCAGAATGCATGCTGTACATGTTCACATATTGTTGCTGTTAAATGCATTGCATCACAGTGGTGACCATGACAGGGTATTGGAAGGGTATTTCAGACACCTGCAATATGAATAACATCCTGTTATTGTGAAATGTGTCCACAAGGATTAACATAATGGTGGGACACATGGTCTACAGTAGGGACATGTGTGAAACATCACCCTTATCCAGTGCAACAACAGTGTATCTACCAGTATTACATTGGCAACTGTCACAGATGTACACTATGGAATAACGTATTACTGTGGTCCACATTATTTGCTGGGACTAGGCTGTAACATGTGGTATTCAGTGTATGGGACAGTGCAAACTGACACATGTGTAGGCCTTACTTGTCATGCATCTGCAAAAAGGCTGAAGGTGGGGAGGGGTTGTCAGAATGACACACCAGTACACTGCAGCAGGGATCCTAAGGATGCAAATAATGGCTGTATCTGCACACAGTCAGGTTCAGGAACTGTGGCAGACATAAACCTACCCCCACAGAAATAGTGATGGCAGTGTGTGAACACCAAGGGATGTGCACATGAGTATATCTTGCAATCATGCAGATTTGGAGGACATGTGTAGGGCAGGCTGACCGTACACTGGCAAATGCAGATGGCCCATGCTAGTATACCCCTGCCAGGAATAGTGACTGCTGTAGTACACATAACAATAGGTGCAACAAACTGTCATGATAAGGATGTGCATACATATGCACACACGGAGTGCATGCATCGGGGTCAGCATCCGCACACCTAACACATTTTGTAGATGTGAATGTACAGGGCATATGTCACATATCTGGCTCATGTACTGTTAATATATGTGATGATGTGGTACCATGGCAGATAAAGGAAGGGTGCATCATATCAATAAGGGTGTGTACACTCCCCATAGCCACGGTATGGTCTGACAGTTGCCAGTGTAATAGTACTGGATTAGTCATACATGGTCCACTGATGTTGAGATCTGTAAACCAGACACCAGGCATTCACAAATGACATCTGTCCACATATCATCCCAGGTATGTGTTGCTGAAAAACATAGGGGCTATGAGCATTAGCGCTGACATAACTGACACAGTACTACACATTCAGCAATGGGTTGTACACCTGTGAGGTTTGGTGCATAGTACATGGCAGGGTGCAGAACAGGTGCACAGCAATACTGTGTACATGGGTGCAATGGTATCCAGGGGAAGGGGCATCACCTACTAACACAGCCCATGCATCACACACATGTATACTGTTGCTAGCATGGATTGACTATAGCTGCATGGCATGCTGTTGTGTACCATATGTTATGCATGTTGACAGATGGGTAATAGGAGGACTGTGTGTACTATCTTTGTGCAACTTCACCTGTATGTGTGTGTGAGTCTGTGTGCATGTGTGTGTGTGTGTGTGTGTGTGTGTGTGTGTGTGTGTGTGTGTGTGTGTGTGTGTGTGTGTTTGTGTGTGTGTGTGGTTATTTTGTCTGTAGGGTCACTCTGGTGAAGTGGAGGGAGGTTGATGCATGTAGGATGTATGTGTGCATGTGTTTGTGTGGGTGTCCCTGTATACACATGTGGGATTGTGGGGTTGTTCATATGGCAGTACTTCCCTTTGGGATCATGCAGTACATGGACATGGACTGACACATGACACACCGGGAATATTTGTCTGATATTTAATCACAGGACAGCCGATAGTATAATAAGGTCTGTAGCATGGAACACGCATTGGGAGGGAAAGTAGACACCAGGTATACCCTTAATATTGCATTCAGCAGAGAGGTGACCGACAACCCACATATGTCGCCCTACAGATGCATTGGGGAATTAGTAGACAATACCAGGGAGTGTATCCATATTACAGTTGTCACATGATACGTTGATTGAGCAGCATATCTGGTATGTACTGATCAATACTTACACATGACACTCCAGTGCGTGACATTATGGAGTGAACATAGTAGCCCCTCACATATAGGGGCCATGCTAAAGATGTCTGGACATACACAGGGTGAACACTGAATAACAGCAGTGGGGCCATGTAAAACCACTACACTCATATCAAGGAGGTAATGGAGTAACAGGTCATGTGTTGTGATCACTTGTCTAGGCATTTAGAGGAATGATGCATTAATGAGTGGTATCAATGAGTGTATATTACCAAGTGTGATGCAGGATGGGGAATGTATGGGAATAAACGTGGGACTGTCTGTAAAGTCACAGACAGGTAGGTATTAAGGTGGAATGTGTGTGCGTGTGTGTGTGTGTGTGTGTGTGTGTGTGTGTGTGTGTGTGTGTGTGTGTGTGTGTGTGTGTGAGTGTGTGTACTATTATGCAATGTTGTACTGGTCTTAATGTGTGTTTCTTGTTTTCCCCCACAGGTGGCGAGGTGGGACAGGGTCCTTCCTGCATGCAATCTGATGTTAGTGTCCATACAGACACCGAAGATGATGATAGTACTGTTGAGGCACAGGTGGGGTTTTCAGGGGCTGAAACAGAGCCATCATTTGACATCCCCCTCTTAGCCACCCCCTCCCCACAAACAGTTCCAGTGCCTATACATACCCCATCACCAGTGGCCAGAGCAAAGGGACAGCTGGCGGTTGGTGGCAGTGCACAGGAGAGTGTGGTATCCATGCCTACTGTGTCTGGTTACAGCAGGCATAGCCAAATGTCTGGCAGGGCACTACATAGGCAGATGTCCCAGGGTGCTCGTGGTAGGGCCGCTGGTCATCATGCCCCTGGTAGACACGCCACACCTGGTACCACCAGGTGCATATTTCAGGCTGTCATGGGGGTGCAGGCACATATGGAACTGTACACTAGACAGGCCCTGAGGCTACAGAGGGTGGCTCTCACATCTTCAAGCGACAACTTCCATGAACTGTCTAGTGCCCTAAGTGCTCATACCGAGGTCACGGATAGATGGTTTGGTGAGATGACGGGCCTCATCGACCGTGGTTTGTCCATGCTTGAACATGTGGTCGGAGTGCAGCGATGGCCATGTGGATGTAGGCCAGCAACACTAACAGCTGTCAGTCAACGTGGATGTGCTAGGACACCAAGGCGCTCCCATAGTGGCAGTACTAGCACCAGCACTGCAGGTGGGGCAATGTCCACACCACACCACAGCAGGCCACAAGCACGTGGTCCTGGCCAGTCCAAGGAGGGGCCTGGTTCCAGCGGACATCTGTCATCATCAGGGGAGAGTAGCACATCGAGGCCTGTACCAGGATGTGCCCATGGAAACCCTGGCAGGCACAGTCCATGTGTCCATGGCCAGAGGCAATGAACTGCACACCCTGCCAGGTATGGTTTGCAGCTGTCCATAAACACCTGTATAGGGCAACCACATGGCAGAACTGTGCATGCATACCCACACACTATACGAACACACCTAGGGCAACCTCATACCTACACACACCACATCACCACACCCAGTTCAACTCATTACACCCCTCACCCACACACATGGTGTCAAATGTATTGCCCACCCTTGGCCTCTGGCAAACCAGCACACATATGATGATACCTGTGTCACATCCCTGTTATCCATAACATCGATTCAGGGACAGGCTAATATGGTTCTGATGCACATGGTGACTGTACTACAGCGTACCAAAGTACTGCAGTGTAACATGTTGTCAGGAGTAATGTTTAATGCGTACATGTCAGGAAGTGTAGCCATCCAGAAATGATGCATTATGGCTGTTAGTAACACTGGTTGATTGTGGTCTTCATAATGTTATCCATTTGTGTTGTAGGTATACATGTGTCAGCAGGAGGATGGTCTGCAGTCATATTCCACAAGGGGTATGGCACTGTGGTGACACCATGGCTGTGACATATCTAGGGCACAGTTGAAAATGTCACAGGTTTGTATAACAGTTATTGCCTGTGCCACATAGACAGGTGATTTGCTGGGAAATGTATAATCTACAACCTGATGTAGACCCATCCACATACACGCACCCTCTTACTTGGCAACACTGGGACTAGACCCCTACCTAGGTATGTAGTGCTACTGAACTGTGTGGCTTTCAATGCACACACCACAGACTGTGTAGGGTGAGGTGTGTTCCAGGTTGCATGTTACATGCAAAACATCCCCAGACGTGTACAGTATGCTAATGGGGATGTAATGGTTGTATATGGACAATACATAGTGTGACATACCATCATATACACATTAGCAGACGCATAACAGGCAGACTCAAATCCAAGAGACGGGGGCCTATCAGTGCTAACATGTCCATGTTTCCAATGTGCTACAGGTAGGCTGCACACAGCACATGCATAACTGGGCTGAATTGTGGTATTAATTACCTGTATGGCTGATGGTGACAGTGGTCACCATAAAGTGGTACATGGGACATATACCGTGTGTACCATTGGTGTAATGACAGTGTACACATCACCCACATCCCCCGGTGGATATTGTACTCCCTGGAACCCATGATGACACTCTGACATACCCACTATCACACATTGCCCATGACTGCGATACAACTCATTGTATATCCCAACTGTGGTACTACAGGGATATATACCTAATGCACATGCCACGGGCATAGTAGGGTGCTGCATTGTCATGCCTCACCTATGGGCAGCAACAACACTATCTGTACTACCGTGTTGCAATGCGTATTGTAATAGGAGTATGTGGCCTTGGAATGCTGTACCCTACAGATATACAGACATCACACATACACACACTTACCAGAACTCAATTGGTATCTCATTCTTATTGACCCATTTTTACAACACTGTTGTGCTGGTATTGCAAGGCTCGTGTAGCTGGTAGGGAGAGGAGCATAACAGGGTACATGTAATGTCTGATACAGCAGCAGCCACAACTGACTATGGCAATGGGTGTTGTGGTGGTTGTGAAGGCCCTCATGGAATTCCCAACTACAGGTGTACTAACACACAGACACTGCTATCCTCAGTAATGCACATATATACATGTGTCAGTACTGTGGTGCATCACAGCAGGTGGCCATAGCTGTGGACCTGGCTATTGTCCATGGAGAGATGGGTTGTGAAGGGGATGTGTGTACAGTGGTATCATGCCACCTGCTATGCGCCAGCAGGCAATCTATTGACAGACACCACTCTGGTGACCCTCAGTGTGAGAGTGACATGCATCAGACAATCCTCTGGGTGCCTCCTGCACATCGCCACTGAGGAGATCAAGTTGACATGTATGCAACGTGTATTACAACACATGGTTAGTGTCTGTGATGGAGACCTGTGCCCAAGCATGTTCTGTTGACTGTGGTAGTGTAGCGGAAGAACCCATGCCATGTGGTGCATACAGGGTGTCTCCTATATGTGCCAGTTATTACACAGCTGGGCAAACATGTCAGTGTCAATCAAGCATAGGTTGCCTGTACATATCCCAGCTGGATACCTGCCATCTGCGCATCTGTACAGGGACTGACAGTCATCAGCTTGGCAAGTAGCTATGCAGTAGGATGTATGTGTCGACAGACAGACGTTTGCCAAAAATATGTATGCCATAACTACATGTTGGAAGCCCTCACGAACATGTGCTGTACAGACGGTAGTCTACAGTTACATTCCACATATCGGATCATTATCCACTAGGGCATATAAACTGTGACACAGCTTACACACCAGGAACACAACAGGGAGGCCTCAGAGTCCAGCTATGCCTGCAGGTGTGCTTGTTGTCAGTACTGCATTAGGCACTTTACTCTTGCTGGGAAAGCACTGTCAACAGTAGTACCGCCATGATACACTACATGCCAGTGTGACAGCACATACCCTGGGTTACTACCCCTGTATGTCACACATTCACATGGATAACAGTGCTGTACAGGCCTCATATACTTGTGTGTCCCAGACATTACACTCACACCCCTTGCTACTGTAATGACAGCACATAGATGCATGTATTGTACATGGCATTACAGACACTTATTACAGCTATCATTACCCTGATATGTTATCAGACTGGGTGGTGAGAACTGGTTAACAGGGCTAAGCCATGCTTAGCAGGTGTCAACATTTCTCCAATTTAACAGCTAAGCAGATTTGCGCACTGGTAAGTGAAGCGTACACGGTGTAAGCGCCCATATGTTTAACCGTACATTTAACCCCTCTTAGCTTCACACAAACACGTGCAAACTCACTTAAAGCTGCTCAAAACTGCCTTACCCACTCTGTATCTGAGAGCCCTTGTTCTGCCTAGCAACAAAATAAACAGCCCTTGAACCCAGGACCCTGTACACTATAGCCACAACAGTTAACCACTATGCCATGACCACTGTAAAGAGAGTTGCTGTTTTTCCAATATATCTGTTAATACACATATTGATTAGTACTGAACAATTGCTTTTACTTCCACAATTGTGTAGTACTTGTTATTGGTATTACTGTTGCATCACATATGTTGTTATATCATAATGTACACATATGAGATACATATGGTGAGATACATCAGGGAAGGTATACACAAATGCGATGTTTACACATTACAGGAATAAGGATATATACATATACATATGTTAATATATGTCTACATGTACACACACATGTATATTCATACATATGTCTGTCTACACATCTGTATAGTGCATCATATATCTGGCCATGTGTAGATCTCTTTGTATATATATATATATATATATATATATATATATATATATATATATATATATATATATATATATATATATATATATGTATATATAGATATATATGTATGCACATCCTATGTGTACAGATATATCTATTTATGTTGATATATTTGTATATATCTATAACTATATGGGCATACATATCTATTCAGATATACCTATTACTGTCGATATATATGTAGATATCCATAAGTATTTCTGCATATGTATCTATATCTGTATATGTGTAGACATATATTGCTGTGTATATGTATATATCTGAGTGTTTATATATTTATATACATATATATATATATATATATATATATATATATATGTCGATATGTATATGTGTATATATCTATATCGATATATGGATAAATATATATACATTTATGTTCACCATATGTCCAGAACATGGAGTGGAGTCCTACCTCAGCCCCAATAGTCCCAAACTCTTAGTGCAAAGGGATGTCTTGTATGTATTGTAGGTATATATGTAGACTGTTGCTACTGTAATAGGTGTTTTCTTAACAGACATGTTGTGTGTGGGAGGTCACATCTGCTTTTAACATGTGCGCCATTGGCTACTGACAGACATTCTAAGGACATCATAGTACACTACCACTGCTAGCACAGTAATGATCCTGTGGACTACAGCAGATATATGACCAATATATGTGGACAGTCTGGCACTCTGTGATCAGTCCAGAGGTGTACATATATCCCCTTCATGTGAGACATATGGACCACACCTCCTACTGCAGATGTTAATAGCCATGTACATGGGTATATCAAGTAAATACTGGACTACATATGCCCACACACCTTATTCATGCACACACGCCAGTGTATCCTGACACATAATACCTGGTGGTGCAGGGATCACATGGCCACATACTACCCAGTAGTTAGTGACATACATCTGTACAGAATCCCACTGCTTTGTCAGACATACACAACAGTTATGGTGGCCTGGCAGCAGTATGTCTTGCAAATAACTGGACATATCAGTACACTGGGTAATTACACTAGGCTGCTAGGCATACATTTTGTATGGGGGAATACACATGCACCTGCGATTATAGTGGGCTCTACACACATGTCACAGCACAGAGTAAAAGACACCTGTGTGAAAGTGCATACCCACAACCAATGTAAATACACTCACAGCCACATATGGTACACAAGCTTAATATGACACTATATGGACTGTCTGATAAACACCATCCTCATATGTGCCATTCACACACTGACCCTACATACACTGGGTCATGGCACTGTGTGGTCCAATGGCTGTCTGTGGTATGGGACACGTGTGTGTCTGGTGCTACAGACATGTGAGCTAATAGGGTACCTTACACTACAGCAGCATGTAACATCATATAGAACAGGACTGACAACAATGGCATCTACCACAGTCTGTGCACAGCCCAAGGTACGTATGCACAATACACATACAGTTGACAATCACCCTAAGTACACAGACCCCAGTACTGTACACACAACCACAGAATGGCCAAGTTATGTCCTCAGAAACAACTCCTACTGTACATAACATGTCTAGCAGTCTATCTGACTGGCTTGTCATCAGGAATGATATCAATAAATAATGGTGTACAGGACATATGCACCTCTTACTGCATGACTTATGTACAAAGGTTGACAGACTTGTGGCTGGAGCTATGAACACTGCCCCAATATTGGCATGCTGCTGCGATGACCTCATACATTTACTGTCATACCAGGGTTTGTTGCGACATATGTCCTATGAGGGATATGAAGTCAGTAACTCTCATGGCTGTCACCATGTACTGACTGCAATCGTGACACTATGCTTCTGCAGTTCTTAGATAGGTGTTCTGTGAGTAACACAAGAAACAAAAGGCTCCACACACTGCCTGGTCTGCAGATGACTCTAAGATGGGAGTTTCCTCAAACACATATCACTGTCATGACAGGAATTAAAACATGTAGACCAGCCATATCCACACGCACCCTTTTAACCTGACATTACTCCAAATGCAGAATAGCAACTCTTACATTCTGTAGTCATGTCAGGCACATTCCCCTCCTGTGTGTTGGCCTGTTTCCACAGTATATGTTGTTAGAGGTAAATCCCAAATCCATCTGTGATGCTGTTTGCCAAACCAGATCTAGGTCCTGCTCACAGTGAATGAAAAGGACCAACACCAACATGCTGTTCCTAGATATTGGAGTGTGTTTCCATGTAATTGGCTATAGAATGTTACCACAGCTGTTCCACATGCGTGCTAGAGGAGGGCTGCAATTCGTGCAGAGGCAATCAGCTGATCATGAGCATCACTTACAAAACACAAGCTGCTGCCTAAGCAAAGCAGGTGTAGTTCTCCATATCCACCAGAGAGGGAGTGAGAGAGACAGACAGAGACAAAGTAAGTCAGGTAGGGTGTGAGAGAGTAAAATCTAAGCATGCTTGTGTCACATGCCTAGAAGTACAAGGTTTCAAACCCCTGACTGACTATGTATTGCTATCACATGCCTATGCAGTTATTGCATGCACCACATAGCTTACATGGTAAAGAGCTGTCCAAATGTATATGTGATGGTGAGTGACATCTGCAACAGTGATATGGTAGTGATACGGTAGGTATAGAACACGTCTGTCCACATGAACAGATGTCAGCGAAAACACAGCCACATTCTCTCAGGGAATCACACATATTGACACACATAGCAGGGTCAGGAATACACTTCCTAACTAGTTACTTTGCCACAACACAGGTATCACATGCACCACAGGGGTTATCCGGAGGTTATATGGGCAAAGGATATGTGAAAGTGTCTGACATCAGACAGCATGCTTCAGTATGCCAATGGGAGTTGTAGTGAGTGTGAATGTGGTTGAAAGCATCATACACCACACACACAGACACAAGGTGCAGGTACTGACATGCATGGGCGCATTGTTTCAAGGGTGTATAGTGGTTGACTGTGCCAGAAGGCTATACAAGGCTAGGTGAAGGGTATATCTTGGCATCAGGCCACATGACAGTTGTCTGCAGTGTGGCTTAGGGGTGTAGTGTCTGGATTGGCCCACACAGGAGGGTATTGTATTCACCTTCCATTCACCTGGGTAACTATTGTGTGTGGCCATTGCCGTGTAATGCTTGCCATGTATGTGTTCTGTAGTCCATGACATGGACGCTGTCTGGGATGTGCACACATCCCAAATGCATGTACAGTGACATGTGGAACTGTACCTGGGGTGTCTGGCCCATGTTGTGTACACAGATTGTTATCATCAGATGTGCCAGTCCTGGACTCATGTGGCGGGAACTGGTAATGGACAGCAGGTTGACCCTGCACCTATACTGATAGCATGATACAGATATTCCCTGGTGTCAGTGGCATATGTCCATACAGGGCATGTCTTTAAGGCATGGTATGTCCTTTGTGGGTCATATTTGATGGCACCACAGGTGTTGCAGGTGTCCAGTGGGGAACATAGTGAAGGCACACTGTCTGCATGTACGTGCCTATTGTACTGATGGGCAGTGTGTAATGCCCTCTGTAGTCCACTGCAATCACACTATGGTTACTATCTGTGGGCAATAAGCAGGGTGCTACCAACATAGCGGTTGTTGCCTAGGCAAGTGTGTTTGTGTATGAGACATGGGTTGAGAGTGTTCTCTGGGTAATACAAGGGTTGCTGACTTTGTTTGCCATGCCTTGATGTCACATGTAGGGGTATGGATTGGCAACCCAGCCTCTCGGCTATTTCACATCTCTTATCCGTGTAAGGTTGACATTGTGGCATATAATAGGGCCATCATATCAGAAGTTTGCAAAACCCACACCACTATGAGTCCAGTTGGTATGCACTCACAGCCAAATCAACACAGGATATGAATGACAAACACAGACACACATGCTTGCCATGTCTGGGATTACAACTCCTACCTAAGCTGTTTATCACACTACACCATTACACAGTTATAGGAAGCACCACGGAGAGTACAGGAGTACTCCTTCCCCAAAGGTGTATTTCACTGGAAATGACATCAGCAGGCTTGCCAAAGAAGGTCAATGGAGGTTGTAGTGACTGTGAATGGCCTCAAAAGCATTGCACCTTACACAGCCAAAGAAACACACAAACATCCACACTTATCATATCTGGGAATAGAACCCCTACCAAAGTATCATATCACACTACAGCATTACGCTGTCATAGGACGTACCACAGAGATTACTGAAGTACTCTTTCCCCAAAGGTGTATTTCACTGGGAATGACATCAGCAGGCTTGCCAAAGAAGGTCGATGGAGGCTGTAGTGACTGTGACATCAGCAGGCTTGCCAAAGAAGGTCAATGGAGGTTGTAGTTACTGTAAATTGCCTCAAAAGCATTGCACTCTACACAGGAAATGAAACACACCCAAATATCTGCACTTCCCATGTCTGGGAATAGAACCCCTTCCAAGGGTACTATATCATACTACAGCACTATACAGTTACAGAACACGCCACAGAGATAACTGAGCTATTCCTTTTCCAAAGGTGTATTTCAAAGTGAATGACATCAGCAGGCTTGCCAAAGTAAGGCATTTGAAAAGTAGTGAGTGTGACTAGCCTAAAAAACATTGCTCCCTACATAGACAGAGACACACAACACACAGTTGCCATATCTGGGATTAAACTCCTACCTAACTAGTTTCTCACACTACAGCATTACGCAGTTATAGGACACACCGCAGAGATTACGGGGCTACTTTTTTCACCAATGTGTATTTCAAACTGATTGACATCAGTAGGCTTGCCAAAGTAGGGCATTTGAAATGTAGTGAGTGTGACTAGCTTAAAATGCATTGCTCCCTACACAGACAAAGCCACACACACAGTTGCCATGATTGGGATTAGAGTTCTTACTTCATTAGTTTATCACTCTACAGCATTACACAGTTATAGGATGCACTACAGAGATTACTGGGCTATCCTTTACCCAAAGGTGTATTTCAAACTGAATAACATCAGCGGGCTTACCAAAGTAGGGAATTTGAAATGTGATGAGTGTGACTAGCCTAAAATGCATTGCTCCCTACAAAGATCGAGACACACACACACACACACACACACACACACACACACACACACACACACACACACACACACACACACACACACACACACACACACACACACACACACACACACACACACACACACACACACACACACACACACACACACACACACAGTTGCATGCTTATGGTTAGAACTCTCACCTAAATAGTTTGTCACACTACAGCATTACACAGTTATAGGACATGCCACAGAGGTTACTGCGTGTCTTTTTTCCCAAAGGTGTATTTCAAACTGAATAACATCAGCAGACTTGACAAAGTAATGCATTTGAAAAGTAATGAGTGTGACTAGCCTATAAAGCATTGCTCCCTACACAGACAGAAACACACACACACAGTTACCATATCTGGGGTTAAAACTCCTAACAATTTTATCACACCACAGCATTACACAGTTATAGGACATGCCAAAGATATTACTGGGTTATTCTTTTCCCAAAGGTGTATTTCAAACTGAATGACATTAGCAGGCTTGCCAAAGTATGGAATTTGAAATGTAATGAGTGTGACTAGCCTAAAACACATTGCTCCCTACACAGGCAGAGGCACACACAGTTGCCATGTCTAGTAATAGAACTCCTACTAAACTAGTTTATCACACTACAGCATTATGCAGTCATAGGACGTATCACAGAGATTAATGAGCTATTTTTTCACAAAGGTGTATTTCAAACTGAATGACATCAGTAGGCTTGCCAAAGTAGGGCATTTGAAATGTAGTGAGTGTGAATAGCCTAAAAAGCATTGCGCCCTGTGAAGAGTGGGTAGAGATAGGTGAAGGCTGCCAGCCTAGCCAAACAGAATTTGATACATAATTCTGGGATTTGTAAATATAAATGTAAATTACAGGCTTGTTTCTTAAATGAAAGAAAACACTGTAAAATGGTGAACTTCAAGATTGTAGCAACATTGCCATCTGCTATAAGGAAAACTAAGTTAAGCATTTCAAATATTTCTTTTGAAGTTAAAATTATTTCAGTTCTGTCCTTTGATCTAGATAGTGGTGCCGAAGAGGCTAGCTGAGCACATTCTTTCTATTTTGTTTTAACTTAAGGAATAATTACTAGAGTGCACATGTGAAATGTCTTTTATTGTTGTAGTTTCC
Organism: Protopterus annectens; assembly: GCF_019279795.1. Classification (NCBI taxonomy): domain Eukaryota; kingdom Metazoa; phylum Chordata; order Ceratodontiformes; family Protopteridae; genus Protopterus; species Protopterus annectens. Next base: position 94,371,829 of record NC_056726.1, on the reverse strand, counting down.
TGAGCAGGTGTTAGCTTGCTAAATAATGTAGTCTCTTGGCCAGGGAACGCCCAGCTAACCATCAAAGAAATTATGTAATGGGAACTAAATGAAAATGATGTAATCTGGGAGGGCCCAGCAGAAGTGTTTGTTAGTGATTTTAAAAACTATTGCGCAGAGAGAGACTGTAAGCATTTTGATCTTAGACATCTAACTCAGCACTCTGACTGTGTTTTAAGTAAGTTATCTTAGAAGTGTGTTTTCTTGTAGAAATAGCTAGGACTATAAGGATTAAACTATTTTTTTTTCTGTTTTGTCAGAACTGTACTACTGAATTATTTTAAGTTTCTGTATGATCTCTAAATTCTTGAATAGCAATGTGGTTTAGTAGTATTGTCTTGTGTTTTTAGTATTTATTATTAAATATTTTTAAACTCTTTTCAACTGTGGTTGGTTTATGTAGAGATAAGTTAAGCTCTAGAGTACATTGCATAATTATAGAATTTATTGTACTAAGCCCTTCCAATAAGCCTTGATTTCTTAAGTTACACTACTATTGGATAATAATATTGCACAGTAATAATTGGACACCCTTTTAAGGGCCTTTGGGTAGCTGATAATTATTAACTGGTGGTGGCAGGAATTACTACTGTATAGTCTGGGTATAGGGGCACAGCTGGAGAATCTGTGTCAGCCTTTCCCAGGAGTGTCTGTGAAGTAGCATAAATACTTATCTCAAAGTGTGTGTGTGTGTGTGTGTGTGTGTGTGTGTGTGTCAGCTACTTGAGCAGGGACACAAAACACTGGTTGGACAGAGAGGGTACTGGAGGTTAGCTTGCCAGCTAGGCTGAGATCTGGGCCCTATTGCTGTACCAGTGGGGAGTCTTATTGGGGTCCTGGAGAGCAAGGGGGCAGCCAGCCCCAGACTGACTGTGATCTCTGTGTGCTCTTAAGGGAAATTGCACTTTATTGTGTGCATTTTTTATCATTTCCTCATATATGAGATGCCCTCTCTGTTCTTAGTGGTGAAGACTGAGGCTCCTTGATTGCTGGGCCAGGGCAAGGGCATCGCATATTAATTGGTTTGCAGTGGTGGGATCAACTTCACATACTAATTAGTGTGCATTAGTGGAATATCCACATCACATATTAATTAGTTGGCAAATACTAATTTGCTTGTTGTGGTGTGAGTAGAGTGAATCCTGTAGCTTATGTACAGTGATCTCTGAAGGTGTTTTGTACTCTAAAACAGCCATGCAGAGAATACTCAGAGTTCAGATCACAATTGATTTATTTCTTTTGTTAGCTTAGTTAGTCAGGGTGAGCAGGCAGCATGTCAGCAAAGGAGTATGGGAAGCTGACAAGGAGCCAGCTGGTGGAGATGTGCCAGGCTAGGGGACTGGTGCATGGAAACCTGACTAAGGCAGACCTGATTGCAGCCTTGGTTACAGCTGCATCAGAAAACAGCATCCAGGAGGACAATCAGACTGGCAGTGGAGATACAATATTCTCAGAGAATGGACAGCTCAACCTTTCTGTGAAGAACAATCAGACTGGCAGTGGAGATACAACATCCTCGGAGAATGGACAGCTCAACCTTTCTGCAGTGGACTTAAAAATCCAGCTGGAGCTAAAGAGACTTGAGTTGGAGGCCAGGCATTTGGAGATAGAAGCCAAAGAAAAGTAGTGTCAGAGGAGGCTTGAGAGGAAAATGTTGACTCTTCACCAGAGTCATGGATGTAATGTGGATGGGGAGTAACTGGACCCCAGAAGCACAACAGGTCAGTACATTTCTTCCACAATTCAAAGATGGGGATAATTTCAATAGTTTAATTCATATGTTTGAGAGGGTATGCAAACAGTATAGCATTGACCAAAGGCTCTGTGTATGGTTCCTGACCCCCTTACTCCATGGTAAAGCTGTAAATGCATTGGCTAAAATGTCTGACATTGCATGTTTTGATTACACTGTTGTAAAAAGCCACTTGTTAAAATGTTTTAAGCTAACACCTGAAATGTATAGGAATAGGTTTTGTGAGCATAGAAGCAGGGCAGATGAAAGTGTGTGTGAATGTCTTGCTGAACTGAGCACTTATTTTCATAGCTGGGTGAGTGGATGTCAGGTCACCACTTTTGAAGGGCTGGCAGATCTTTTGGCGAGGGAACAAGCCCTTAGCACTTTGCCTGAGGACATGAGGATCTGGTTAGCTGTCAGACAATGTGCTACTTCAGATGAGTTGGGGAAGAAGGGAGACCTATACCTGGCCAGCAGGGCAGCCCTGCACAGAAAGGGGACTCCTGTACTGCTCATGGGACTAAAGGAATCCATGATGGGCAGCACAGACTGCCCCAACAGAATCTGCCAGTAGCAGGGGAGGCCATTAGTCCAGGTACACATCCAGGAGCTAAGGTTAAATGTTTTGAATGCAACCAATGGGGTCATGTGGCATACAGTTGTCCATGGAGGCAAGGTGAGGAACCAAAAGTTGAGGGAGCCAGTAAGTGGGAAAGACAAAATGCCAATAGTAGGTTGTCTTGAGACAACAGGGGTACTAAACTACCATTCTGCAGATGTCCTGAGAGGGAAGGATTTGGATGAGGCAGTACCGTGTGCTTATGCAGTTACATGCGGTCAGACTAGGAGACAAGCCTGTGGGTCTGGTAGCCTGGGGGAAACCCAGACATTCTGCATACTTACAGCTAGGACTGGTGAGGTGGTTACTTCAGGGAGTGAGCTACACTGTAGCAGTGAGACTGAAAGTGAGCCACAGCTGTTTGGGGGTACTGATTTTCCCTTGAACAGGGTAACTGCAAAGGTAGAGGTGAGTAGTAGTACCCAGGCTGACAGTGAGGCACCACTGTCAGAGGATGCCATACTTTCTGTAGAAGGGGAGCTGGGAAGGGTTACAAGGAGAAAGTTGAGACAGGCTCAGCTCTCAGACCCTACATTGCAAGGCCTGAGACAGGTAGCTAGGGAGGCACCTGATTCTCAAGTAAAGGGGGAATCTGTATACTGGGACAAAGGGCTACTATACAGAGAGTGGACCCCTGAGGGAGGGCTAGAAGGTGAGAGAGTACAGCAGTTGGTAGTACCTAGAGCCTACCATCTGACACTTCTAGCCATAGCCCATGATATTCCCTTTGCAGGGCATATGGGCATAAAACATACAAAGAGGCATATTATGCAGAACTTCTTTTGGCCTGGAATTTTCAGAGATGTAACAGGGTACTGCAGGACCTGTGAGCAGTGCCAAAAGGTAGACAAGGCAGGAGACAAGGTGAGAGCTCCTTTGATACCTTTGCCTGTGATTGAGGAGCCATTCAGAGGGTAGCTATAAATATTGTGGGTCCTCTGAGTACCCTAAGTTCCACAAGGAAAAAGTATATCCTAGTGGTACTGGATTATGCTACACGATACCCTGAGGCAGTGGCTTTGTCCTCCATTGAGGCTGAGAAGGTGGCAAATGCTTTGTTTGAGATTTTAAGAAGGGTGGGTTTCCCAAAATAAATACTGTCTGACAGAGGTGTCAATTTCATGTCATACCTGCTGGCTTGTCTGTGAAAGTCCTGTGGGGTGAAGCACATGAAGACCACCCCCTACCATCCCCAGACCAATGGTCTTGTTGAGAGGTTAAACTCTACAATCAAGTCCATGCTATGGGTATTTGCAGATCAGTTTAAGAGGGAGTGGGACAAATATTTGCCCCATCTGTTGTTTGCTTACAGAAAGATTCCCCAGGAATCCACAGGTTTTTCACCCTTTGAGTTGCTGTATGGGCATAGGGTGAGGGGACCTCTAGATTTAATTCAAGATGAGTGGGAAGGTGAGTATGAGTCTCACAAGGAATCTGTTGTGGCATACATCCTAAACCTCGGGACAAGGCTCAGGGAACTCATGGGCTTGGCCCAGGAGAACCTGGCAGAAGCCCACCAACAGAAAAGGTGTGGTATGACAGGAATGCTCGAGCTAGAGAGTATGCTGTGGGGCAGCAGGTAATGGTTCTCACTCCTGTCAGACACAACAAGCTGCAAGCAGCTTAGGAGAGTCCCTACAAGGTGGTAAGAAAGGTAAGTGATGTTAACTACATGGTGGACGTGCTAAGCAGATGGCAGGGGTACAAATTGTACCATGTTTACATGATGAAACCTTACCATGATAGGGAGGCCCTTGTACTGACCATTTGCAGTGGGTTGCAGGCAGAGTCTGAGTGAGATCTGGGGACTGATCTCCTCAGTGAGGCTTGGGTTGACACCTCAGTGGAAGGAGTAGCAATGTCCAAGCTACTATCTCCTATCCAGGTTCGAGAAATCCGAGCAGTGTTGCAGGAATTTGGGGACATGTTCTCTGGGAAACCAGGGTGTACCCACCTGATGCAGCACCAGGTGGATACAGGACACCAAAGGCCTATTAGGCATGCCCCTTTTATATTGGTGAAACTAAAAGGGCATTTAAAATTAGATTAATGGAACATGCCAGAGGTATTATTAACAAAAAAGAAGAAAGTTCTGTGGCCATGCATTTAAAAAAAAATCATGATAGTAAAAGTGAGGGGCTTCAAGGCACAGTTTTAGAATAAATTAGTGTGTCTTGTTTTGATGCTCTTAATGTTAAACAACATCTATTATTTAAAGAGGCCATTTATATTTTAAAGTTTGATACTTTGCACCCTCAGGGTTTAAATGAAGACTTGAACTGGAGGGCATTAATTTAATTGCTTCATGATTTTATTTTTTGATTGCATTTAATTAATTGTTTGATTATCTACTTACTAGTATATATAATGTGTATGTTTTTTTAAGTTTTTTTACTCCTTGAAGGCTACGGCCGAGACGTCAGAGGAATAAAGTGTGTTTTCAGAAGATTTGTGGATCACTTTGTGGTTGCTTTGCCAGGCCCCTTATAGGGTGCCGGAGAGAGCCAGACAGACCCTGAGGGAGGAAGTACAGGAGATGTTGGAACTAGGGGTGATTCAAGAGTCCAACAGTCCCTGGGCCTCCCCTTTGGTGCTGGTGCCAAAGAAGGATGTCAGCACCAGGTTCTGTGTGGATTACAGGAAATTAAATAGTCACACAGAGTCAGATGCTTACCCCATGCCTAGCACAGATGAGGCCATAGAGCAGCTGGTGGGGGGGGGGCTAAGTATCTTACAGCCATTGATCTTACCAAGGGTTACTGGCAGGTGCCCTTGACTCCCACTGCTAGAGAGAAGTCAGTCTTTTTGACTCCTTTTGGCTTGTATGAGTTCACAAAGATGCCCTTTGGGATGAAGAATGCCCTAGCAACTTTCCAGAGGCTGGTGGATAATATCCTAGCAGGAGCAGAAGGGTTTGCCCTTGCTTACCTAGATGATATTGCCACCTACAGCCATTTCTGGCCAGAGCACCTTCAGCAAGTCAGGGAGGTGCTGGTCAGACTACAGAGGCTAGGGTTGACTATTAAGCCAAGCAAATGTTAGGTGGGTATGGCGGAGGTCTCCTACCTAGGACATAGAGTGGGGAGTGGTAAGATAAGGCCAGAACCTATCAAAGTGGAAGCCATTCAGGCATGGCCTGCACCTGTTACCAAAAAGTAGGTGAGGGCATTTTTAGGGACAGCAGGGTACTACAGAAAGTTCATCCCTAGTTATAGTACCATAGATGCTCCCCTCACAGACCTGACAAGAAAGAACAGGCCAGATAAGGTAGTGTGGACCCCAGCATGTCAGCAGGTATTCCAGAAGCTTAAAGAAGCTTTGGAAGGACCCCCTGTGTTAGCCAGTCCAGATTACAGCAAAGAATTTGTTGTGCAAGTGGATGCTTTGAACCATGGGGTGGGGGCTGTACTTAGCCAGATTTCTTCAGAGAGGGAAGAGCACCCCATGGTTTATTTCAGTTGTAGGCTCCAACCCAGGGAGAAATGCTATGCAGCTGTAGAAAAGGAATGTCTAGCCATAGTGTGGGCACTGCAGAAACTTCAGCCTTATCTGTATAGAAGAAAATTCACTGTAATGACCGATCACAACCCCCTAATATGGTTAAACAGACCCAGCCAGCAAAATACCAAGTTGCTAAGATGGAGCCTGGGGTTGCAAGGATATGATATGTCAGTGCAGCACTGCAGTGGGATTAGCAATGCCAATGCAGATGGGCTCTCAAGACAGGGAATGGGGTGAGGTACACACAGATAGACCTAACCCTCTCAAGTGGCATTTATCAAGGGTCACTTAAAAAACTAGCTTGAGTTCTCCAGGGGGGGGGTGTGAAGATTGGGTAGAGATGGGTGAAGGCTGCCAGCCTAGCCAAATAGAATTTGATACATAATTCTGGCATTTGTAATTATAAATGTAAAATACAGGCTTGTTTCTTAAATGAAAGAAAACACTGTAAAATGTTAAACTTCAAGATTGTAGCAACATTGCCATCTGCTGTAAGGAAAACTAAGTTAAGCATTTCAAATCTTTCTTTTGAAGTTAAAATTGTTTCACATCTGTCATTTGATCTAGATAGTGGTGCTGAAGAGGCTAGCTGGGCACATTCTTTCTATTGTTTTAACTTAAGGAATAATTACTAGATTGCACATGTGAAATGTCTTTTATTGTTGCAGTTTCCTGAGCAGGAGTTAGCTTGCTAAATAATGTAGCCTGTTGGCCTGGGAACTCCCAGCTAAGTGTCAAAGAAATGATGTAATGGGAACTAAATGAGAATGATGTAATCTGGGAGGGCCCAGCAGAAATATTTGTTAGTGATTTTAAAAACTATTGCCCAGAGAGAGACTGTAAGCATTTTGATCATGGACAACTAACTCAGCACTCTGCCTGTGTCTTAAGTAAGTTGTATTTGATATATTTTTTTCATATATGAGATGCCCTGTCTGGTAAAAAAATAAGCATGGTGTTAGTCATGAGGAAGGAGGCTTTTTGATTGCTGAGTTCAGGGCACAGGCATCACACTCCCTACAAAGATAGAAACACACACAGTTGCCATGGCTGGGATTAGAACTCCCACCTAAGTAGTTTGTCACCCTACAGCATTACACAGTTATAGGATGTGCCACAAAAATTATTGAGCTACTTTTTTACCAAAGGTGTATTTCAAACTGAATGATGTCAGCAGGCTTGCCAAAGTAAGGCATTTGAAAAGTAGTGAGTGTGACTAGCCTAAAAAGCATTGCTCCCTACACAGACAGAGACACACAGTTACCATACATGGGTTTAGAACTCCTAATTAATAAGTTTATCACCCTACAGCATTACACAGTTATAGGACATGCCACAGAGATTACTGGACTATTTTTTTTCCCAAAGGTGTAGTTCAAACTGATTGACATCAGCAGGCTTGCCAAAATAGGAGATTTGAAATGTAGTGAGTGTGACTAGCCTAAAAAACATTGCTTCCTACCATGACAGAGACACACACACAGTTGCCATATCTGGGATTTGAACTCCTATCTAATTAGTTTATCACATGACAGCATTACACAGTTATAGGACACACCATGGAGATTACTGGGCTATTGTTTCCCAAAGGTGTATTTCAAACTGAATGACATCAGCAGTCTTGCCAAAGTAGGACATTTGAAATGTAGTGAGTGTGACTAGCCTAAAAAGAATTGCTCCCTACATAGACACACAGTTGCTTTGTCTGGGATTAGAACTCCTATCTAATTAGTTTATCACATGACAGCATTACACAGTTATAGGACACACCATGGAGATTACTGGGCTATTTTTTTCCCAAAGGTGTATTTCAAACTGAATGACATCAGCAGTCTTGCCAAAGTAGGACATTTGAAATGTAGTGAGTGTGACTAGCCTCAAAAGCATTGCTCCCTAAACAGACAGAGACACACACACACTTGCCATGTCTGGCGATAGAACTCCTATGCAACGAGTTTATCATACTACAGCATTACTCACTTCCAGGGTGCACCACGGAGATTACTGTGCGACTTTTTTCCCAAAGATGTATTTCAAACTGAATGACATCAGCAGGCTTGCCAAAGTAAGGCATTTGAAAAGTAGTGAGAGTGACTAGTCTAAAAAGCATTGCTCCATACACAGACAGAGGCACACACTCAGTTGCCATGTCTTAGATTAGAACTCCTATCTAACAAGTTCATCACACTGCAGCATTAAGCAGTTTTTGGATGCACCATGGCGATTACTGAATTACTCTATTCCCAAAGGCGTATTTCAAAGTGAATGACATCAGCAAGCTTGCCAAAGTAAGGCATTTGAAAAGTAGTGAATGTGACTAGCCTGAAAAGCATTGCTCCTTACACAGACAGAGACACACACACACAGGTGCCATGTCTGGAATTAAAACTCCTACCTAACTAGTTTATCACACTACATCATTACTCAGTTATAGGATGCACCACAGAGATTACTAGGCTACTCCTTTCCCAAAGGTGTATTTCAGTGGGAATTACATCAGCAGGCTTGTCATAGTAGGGCTATGGGGAGGGCAGTGGGTGTGCATGTGCCATAATCCATTCATCTAGTGGAAGACACACCACACTCAGGCACACACAGGTTTATATTCTGTAGGTACGTGTATACAACTGCTAGATGACTACTGACTTGCACAGTCATGTTGCACAGCTAGCACTTGCACCACAGAGTCTGTATTGTTGATGGATACCAGTGGCTGATTTCTACAGTGAGTGACATTTACCCATCATGTGGTTGTAGCCATTTGGCTGTGTGCTGGGTGGGACAGGCCTCACGATGGAAGGGTCTTTGCCACTGTCACTGTCACTCTTTTCCACACATCTATGTATGTGTACTTTTGGCATATTATAGTGTTTTGACCTTGGATATATGTGTGTATTCCTATCCAATGTATGTGCAAAGCATGACTGGTGCATACTGAGGAGTGTATGCACTAACATCTGCAACTGACAGATATGCATGGTCCACTGTTGTTGGCAGACACGGGCTTCATTTGTTGAATGGTGTGAGCATGCCCAGTATGACCTTTCAGTATGTTGTCTGACATTGCCTTCCTTTCTCTAAGTGTGTGAGCATGCCCAGTATGCCCTTCTGTATTGAATGTGTGGATCCATTCCAGGTAATTTGTACTCCAGTGCAGACCTTTGTGTTCTACACTTACAGCTAGCAAACTGTTTCTGCAGGATATCTGTAAATCAGTTGGCAATATGGGGTCACATTGTGCAAGGGATAGTGTGTACTGTAGGTGATTGTGTCTGTGCTGCTTCTGCTACATGGTCCTGGTGTTAGCAGAGATATTCAGACATGCGTACTGTTACATACTGTGATGTTTTATGTCCTCAAGTACTGTCAGGTGGACATTTTTGCTCACAGTGATGTCCTGGGGAACACAGGGTGAATGCAGCTGTGTCCAGTATTGTGGTCAAACACCTACATATTCATGGAAAGTTATGACATTCTGGAGGGGGAGCTGCAGACACTTGCTGCTGGGTATGTGTATCCAGTTCAGCACCTTGGTACAGTGATGGAAGAGGATCCCATACTTGTACATCCATCAACGTGACAATATGGCCTTATCTTGCTTTTGCAATACCTTACAGCTGTACAGATTCACACAGGTTACCCAGAGGCAGGGGTCATAAGTCAGGACATTACCCCTATTGTGGTGTATGGGCAGGTTTATAGCCACCCATTTTTGTGTTTGCAGCCAGGGATAGTATGTGCACAGGTCTGTGTGTCAGAGTTTGCACATTCCATGGTGCCCATGCTCCCTCCCCTCTCTATTATTCTATCCTCTTCCATATATTATGCATACATTCTCTGATACTTTCCCTATAGTTATCACCTCATCACAGCTGTGTTTTGTTTTTGGTCCACAGTTCATGCAGTGGGACATTTTGGACATGTTACTGTGGTTTGTCCACATGGCCTTGCATATGACTTCTTTGGAATGTGTTATGTTGTTATTTGGGTGTCCATGACATAACATACATTGGCAATACAGGTGAGACTCAGGCCTTTGGCAGAGGCCTGTAGGGCATTTGGTGGTGATGCAGGCCAGCTATAACAGGCTGTTGCATTCTGTCAAACCCACAGTCCCAGACTGCCATACAGTATATTCACCAAAACAACCAAGCAGGAATGAATATGCACAAACCAACACAGAGACCGATGGAAGCTGCAACACTTTATTCTGGCACCTCGGCTAAACGCCTTCAAAGGAATAAATGCAATACTGCTAGTTGCACCTTATATAGTATAAAAAATTCAATTAGTGTAATTATCAAACACCTTAATTGACCCCAAATGTTTAAAGAGACAACAACTATTATGTGAGCACATCCTATGAAATATGCTTTAAACATCAAATTTCATTCATATGCATAACAAAACTATACAAATGTGTCTAATGCTGCATATGGTCATACATCCAGAAGAAATTAAATACAAATTTAAATAGAAAATACAAAATTACATGGTGAGATTAACTTCTAAATTCATGCCCCTAGGTTTTAAAGTGCTAAATTTCAAAATGAATCTGCTTTCCAGTTTTAACAAACTTTGTAGGAAACTTCCATTATAAAGAAATTCAGGTTTGGCCAGAGCACAAAAGAATAATGAATCAGAAATACCATTGTGAGCTAGATTAAAATGTTGGGAAACTGGGCTATCATTTCTTACATTACGAATGTCACCTAGATGTTCTAAAATGCGAATTTTTAACTGCCTTTTAGTTTGACCAATATAGAACTTAGGTGGAACACAATCGCATCCAATCAAATACACTACTCCACATGATTTACAATTAAAAAAGTTATGTGCAGTGTATTTGACCCCATTAATGCAACTGTCTGATAAATTCCTTGCCTTCGGACACACCTTACAAGTTCCACATTTGAACATGCCAAAAGGTAAATTGTTGATACTAACGGAACTGCCACGCATAGTGGCTTTGTGTTTCAAAATTTCCTTAAGATTGGCATATCTGCCATAGGAAAAAGACACATGGTCCGGAAACATGTGGCCAATCTCTTCATTACTCATAATTACTTTACCTTTGAACAAAAAATTCTTTCTCCAGAGGGAAGGGACTGCAATGGGGGCTAATTTTGCCCCTACTTACGCAATCTTATTCATGTCTTATTTTGAGACCAGTTTTTTATATATTCTTGATTTTTTTCAGACTAGAGTTGTTTCCTATCATAGATACATAGACGACCTAATTTTCATTTGTAAGGGAAACAGGTTGGAATTTGATGAGTTTGTTTCCAAACTGCATGAGAATAGATTTGGTTTGGAATTTACTTACAGTCTCAATGAGTTTGAGATTCATTTTTTGGACATATTATTATATGTAAATAATGAAAAGAAAGTACAATTTAGGCCTTACAAGAAATGTACAGCTTCAAACAATTTCCTATATGCCACTAGTGCTCATCCGCTTCATTTAATTGAAGCACTTCCCTTTGGGGAATTTAAACGTATTAGTGAACATACTTCGGAGAGAAGTATTTGGAATTTGGAATTTGAGAATGTACGAAAAAGGTTGTCAGTGAGGGGATATTCTGAAAGTTTGATTAGCAAGAGTTTAGATAGATTACTTAACACAAATAGAAAAAGCCACAATTTTGGCCAAGTTTATGCAACTAAATCTAGAGATGAAGTGGCTGCTCGAGTAGACAAGGATAGATTGTTTTTTGTGACTAAGTTTTCACCTTTCTCTGAAAGATTAAAGAATATTGTTGATTTTTTGTGGCCCATTGTTTTCAATAATGAAGAGATTGGCCACATGTTTCCGGACCATGTGTCTTTTTCCTATGGCAGATATGCCAATCTTAAGGAAATTTTGAAACACAAAGCCACTATGCGTGGCAGTTCCATTAGTATCAACAATTTACCTTTTGGCATGTTCAAATGTGGAACTTGTAAGGTGTGTCCGAAGGCAAGGAATTTATCAGACAGTTGCATTAATGGGGTCAAATACACTGCACATAACTTTTTTAATTGTAAATCATGTGGAGTAGTGTATTTGATTGGATGCGATTGTGTTCCACCTAAGTTCTATATTGGTCAAACTAAAAGGCAGTTAAAAATTCGCATTTTAGAACATCTAGGTGACATTCGTAATGTAAGAAATGATAGCCCAGTTTCCCAACATTTTAATCTAGCTCACAATGGTATTTCTGATTCATTATTCTTTTGTGCTCTGGCCAAACCTGAATTTCTTTATAATGGAAGTTTCCTACAAAGTTTGTTAAAACTGGAAAGCAGATTCATTTTGAAATTTAGCACTTTAAAACCTAGGGGCATGAATTTAGAAGTTAATCTCACCATGTAATTTTGTATTTTCTATTTAAATTTGTATTTAATTTCTTCTGGATGTATGACCATATGCAGCATTAGACACATTTGTATAGTTTTGTTATGCATATGAATGAAATTTGATGTTTAAAGCATATTTCATAGGATGTGCTCACATAATAGTTGTTGTCTCTTTAAACATTTGGGGTCAATTAAGGTGTTTGATAATTACACTAATTGAATTTTTTATACTATATAAGGTGCAATTAGCAGTATTGCATTTATTCCTTTGAAGGCGTTTAGCCGAGGTGCCAGAATAAAGTGTTGCAGCTTCCATCGGTCTCTGTGTTGGTTTGTGCATACAGTATATTCCCCTGGGGTGACAGGGTAGGTGTGCTAGGTGTTCATGCCAGTACTTTCTATCAGTATTGATCAGGTAAAGTGGATGCTGGCAGGGTGCTGCTTACAGCTAGGGATACACCTGCATGGGACATCTGCAATCAATGCTGCATTCTTTTGCTATTGCCATACACAGGTGGGGGTCATATTGTACCCATTCCCAACAGCAGGGATAGGACCAGAGAGCTGCCTGTGGGTGGTGTTTGGGTGAGCTGGGTGCATGTGTGCTATGGACACTACTTGCATCTGACTCACAGATATGCATGGGACATTCCAATTATGCTGGCTTGTGCAGGGACATCAGCTGTTTCCCAATACATCAGTCCTATTACCTTTGTGATCTGTGAGTGTTCGGCCAGATGACATCGGTATTCCCTACTACAAGCCCAGATAATGCGATGCATACCTGTATGTACAATTCCAAGGGTGTGTCCATTTCACCATTACACATTATATACTGTATGTCTGGGGTACTTTTCCCTGTGTATTGCTTGTATATCTAGCCCAACAGTCATGCCATGCCCATCTTTCAGATGGTGACACATTACCGCCATACATTTACAATGGCTTACTGCTAGCATGTGTTATACTGGGGAGCATTGTCTTTGGCACTGCAATTGTGAGGACATGGCCCTGTCCTCGGCAGTAAGTGGGCAATGGCCACCAGGTCAAACCTCAACATGCATACATACTGACCACTCTCACACAATGTGAAACACACACCAACCTAACACACGCATACCTGTATATTGTACAAATGCTACAATCTATCCTGCTACCTTGGTCACCTCAGGTCATCTGTGCTCCACTGGTATTATACCTATACATACATGTTACTACATGTCTACATCAGATTGGAGGGGGGGCACACCTGACTGTTACTACTTTTCTACATAGGATTGGGGGGCACACTTGACTGTTACAACGTGCCTACATCAGATTGGGGGGCACACCAGATTGTTACTACATTTCTAAATAGGACTGGGGGACACACCTGACTGTTACTACATTTCTACTTGGGATTGGGAGGAGACACCTGACCATTTCTACATCTCTATATAGGATTGTGGGGGCACACCTGACTGTTACTACATTACTACTTAGGATTGAGGGGGGCACACCTGATTATTTCCACATTTCTACATAGGATTGGGGGAGCACACCTGACTGTTACTACATTTCTACATAGGATTAGGGGTGAGGAACACCTGACTGTTACTACATTTCTACATAAGATTGGCAGTGAAGAACACCTGACTGTTTCTACATTTCTACATAGGATTGGGGGGGGCACACCTGAATGTTTCTACATTTCTACACAGGATTTAGGGTGGCACACCTGACTGTTTCTACATTTCTCCATAGGATTGGGGGGGCACACCTGACACTTGTACACATTTGCTATGACTGTACTGGTATGTCAGGTACTCCATTTCATTCTGTATTCTAACCTATCATACAGACTAGAGGCATATCAGTGTACTACAGCTCTTAGGTTTGATTGACCTACATATCAGTTTCTGACTTCCTACCTTTCAGAACTAACATCCCACTGCCTGACCTGCTGTATTCTGTCTGTGTAGGCCTGGGGGGGAGGTTACCCATAGCCATAATTCAGGGGCCTTGGCACAGCCTTTGTTTGTATTTGTCTACACCTGTCCTGCTGGCTGAGACTGTTGTTGGGTATGTGAACCTCCCTGACTGGCATGTGTGTGTCATATGGACACACATGTGGCCCAACACATTTCCTGCAGTGGGTTTTGTCACCATGTGTAGTACTGGCTACTATGGTGACAACAGTATTTGTTACAGATCTCATGGTGCCACAATAGGTGTCTACTATCTGCTGGCATCCCATTCAGCCACCCAATTCCCTTGCATGCTCACATCCATACCATAGATACAAGTAACAACACATACTACTCCATTCGGCATTTGGTAAGGAGAGTGACTTACCTTGTCGGTGTGCCAGAATTGAGGATGGTGCTGGAGGGTGCCTACGTTAGATGCACATTAAACACTCCCTATACATGGTTGAGCACAGGAAGTGTCATGTTTGGCATCCCTTTTCTTGCATGTGTGAGTCAGAGAGTGGTGTCATTCCCTGGGTCCCTCCTCTGTCAGTGTATGTGCTATGCGTTGCCTGTTTGCCAAGGCCAGGGCATACTGAGCAGCCCTCCTTCTGCCTACTGGGGGCAGGCTCAGGTTGTTCCTCCTCTGAGTCACTCTGTGCCTGTGCAGGCCTTGGTAATGGTGGGGGACTGTGTGGCCCTGCTCCATGCTGTTCCTGCTGCAGCTGTTTCCACAGGATCATGTTGTGTAGCATGGCACATACAATGATAATTTGAGTACATGTAGCTGGGGAGTACTGGAAGGCTCCACCGGATGTGTCCAGGCACCTGAACCATGACTTGAGCATCCCAAACTCACTCTCTTTTACAACTCTGGTCTGTGTGTGTGCCTCATTATGGAGTTTTTGTTTGGGTGTGTGCACATTTCTGATGGGTGTCATCAGCCATGACTCCAGTGTTTAACCAGCAACCCCCACTTGGTGACCGTAAGGGATGTCCTCACTGGCAAATCTCTGGTACAGCTGTGTGAGATGCCAGATGTGGGAATCGTGATAGATTCCAGGACAGCCAGCACACACATTCAGTATTATGCCCTGGGCATCGCACACAACCTGGCAGTTGATGGAGGGGAAGCCCTTGTGGTTAATGTAGATTGTACCCCGCTCACAGGGTGGTGCTTTGATGTGTATGTGCATGCAGTCTATAGCATCCACTACCTCAGGGTATTCTGCTATTTGGTGGAAGAGATGCATATTGCTGGCCAATGCCTCACTGGTGTTGGGGAAATATACGTGCTCACTGGTATGTGCTGACATGGCATCCAGGAACTAGTGGAGTACCCTGGATGCTGATGCCTGTGAGATCCCCATGATATCCCCAGTTGGCGTTTGGAAGGTACCTGTAGCTAGTATTCTTAGGCCTACACATTCCTTGGTATCCACTGGGATGGGTTCCCCTCTTTTAGTTCTGTGTGTGAGGTGTGGCTGGCACAGCTCAGCAATTTGCTGTAGTAGGTCCTTGTCCACCCTATTGTGCTCCACTATCTCCATCTCATGTAGTCCCTGGTAGGTTACACTGTGCACTCTTCTCTGTCTCCTCACTGTGGGTTGGTCAACAGCATTCTCATCCTCACCACCCTCTGCCTCTTCCACATGTTGATGTATGATAGCTATTGCAGCCCCTATCATTTTGTTGTTTTTGTTTTTTAAAATTCCCCTGCTTGTTTACACCGGTGGTGTAGGGTATGTGAGAAAAACCAGAGGGGAAAGCTTTTGCATAGTTTATAGTAGTGTTCTGGGCTGGGCTGATCTGCTGCCTGTGTAATTGGCTGATTCTGATACATTTCACCTGCCAGCTATGCTAGTTCTCCTAGATTACCTTCCTACTTCTGTTTTCCATTCCCATTGCCTTCCTGTTTAAGCCCAGGGATGTGCCACACAAACACAGTGCTCAAATGTGCACAGAGCTGCTATTTCCTGGTTTACTTTTTTTCCCAGGTGCCCGAGCGTGCACAACCACTTAGGCAATGTAAAGAGTGCTCAGCAACCTCAGACAGACCCCCTTGCTTAGCTCTGCTAAGCTAAGGGCAAACCTGAGCCACAGGGCTCCAATCCACTTACAGTATGCCTGACACCACCCCCCCCATGATGTCAGCTAACTCCTAGGCTTGCACCAAGCTATTCCTGCTCTTACACTGTTGGGTGCTGACCAGCATGAAGGGGAAATCTGGGATTCAGTATCATTCCTCTCAGTTGCATAGGATTGCCTGCTGATGCATAGTTACAGGTCCCAAACTGAGCCTCCCCCTTTAGCAACCACTATTCACTGACCATGTTGTCTTCTGCCTGCCATTGAGTTTAATGGCAAAATAGTGATTTTGGTTAGAATGTTTATTTCAGTTTTCTTTTTATTTTTCACCAGATCCTGTTTGCACGCCATTGCCCTACGCTTAAACAGCCGAGATTGGCTAAAAAAAATAAAAGTTAATTTTTTTTTTATTTTTGCAACTGTTTTCCATGCCAATGGCCATATATTTGGCCATTGGCCTGCTTTCTACATAATATCCACCCTTTATTTGGAGCTGTCATGGCTCCATTTTGTAATTTGCAGAAATGTACTCTGTTTCTGAGTACATTTATGCAGATTACACTAGTCCTGCACGGCCGGCTGCCAGCTTCCTGGATCGCAAATTCACCTCATTTGCATGGATTTCACCTGCAAATGGGGTAATTTGAATACAGGAGCTGAGTCCATGCAGGAGTAGTGCAGGAGCACTCATGCATGGCCCTACAGCTTATTCCTGGATCACACCACAGACATATTGCCTGCTGGAGCTCCTGCACTAGTCCTGCACACCATGCAGGGCTTGCTGAATCTGGGGGTATATTTTTTCTGAGAGGAAGATTCCAAGATGGTCAACAGAGGATGAGAAGTTCTTTCAATGCTACAAGTATATAAAAATAAATTAGAATTTCCCATTTCATGAGACATAAAATCAACAAATAATCATGCAAAGTACATAGCTCTTCAAAACTGATAACTTATTTGAAAAATATTTCAGGTTCAAGATCCTCCAAAATGCAAAAATCAGAAATGAGTATCAAATATAATGACTTCAGAGAAAAAAGCCTCAGACTTTCAAGAATGCCACTATATATATTCAGTCCAGCCTCCTGATTAAGATAACCCCCCTGATTCTCTATGCCCTGCACGGCGTGCATAATTACTGCAGGAGCTCTGACAGGCAATATGTCTGCCGTGCGATCCAGGAACAGCCTGCAGGGGCGTGCACAAGAACTCCTGCAATAATCATGCATGGACTAAGCCCTGGTATGCAAATCACCTCATTTGCAGGAAAACTTCATGCAAATGAGGTGATTTTGCAATCCAGGAAGCTTGCAATAGTCCGTGCAAGACTAGTGTTATCTGTAGAAATGTACTCGGATAGTAACTGAGTACATTTCTGCAAAATCCGAAACGGAGCTATAACAGCTCCAAATAAAGGCTGCATATCATTGAGGAAGCATGCCAATGGCCAAGTATAAGGCCATTGGCATTGCAAACAATAAAAAAATTAAAAAGCATAGGGCAGCAGCGCGCAAACGTGAAAATAATAAAATAAACCTAAAATAAGCATTCTAACTAAAATCAGTATTCTGCCATGCAAGTCAATGGTAGGCAGAAGATAACCTGGCCAGTGAGTAATGGTTGCCAAGAGGGGAGGCTCAGTGTGAGACATGTAACTATGCTTTAGCAGGCAATCCTATGCAAATGAGGGGAAGGATAGTGAATCCCAGTTTTCTCCAGTGTAAGAGTATGAATAGCTGGGTGCAACACTAAGATATAGGTGACATCATGGGGGTGTGTCAGGCATACTGTAAGCGGATTGGAGCCCTGTGGCTTGGGATTGCTCCTAGCTTAGCATAGCTAAGCTACGGGGTGTGTCTAAACCTGCCTAGCACTCTTCACATAGCCTAAGCAGGTGTGCATGCCATGTACCAGGTTTTAAAGAAAAAAATAGTAAACCAGGAAATTGCAGCTCTGTGCACATGTGAGCACTCTGTTTGCGCGGCATGCTCTCGGGCTTAAACAGGAAGGCAATGGGAAGGGAAAACAGCAGTAGGAAGGTAATCAAGGAGAACTAGCTTAGCTGGCAGGTGAAATGTATCAAAATCAGCCAATTACACAGGCAGCAGACCAGCCCAGCCCAGAACACTACTATAAACTAAGCAAACACCTTCCCCTCTGGTTTTTCACACACTCTACACCACTGGTGTATACAAGTGGGGACATTTTAACAAACAAACCTACAAAATGAGAAGGGCTGCAGCAGGCAACATAGAACAACATGTGCAAGAGGCTGAGGACGATGAGGATGTGATAGCTGCTGAACAACCCTCAGTGAGGAGATGGAGAAGAGTGTACAGACCCAGGGTAACCTACAAGGGGCTACATGAGCTGGAGATAGTGGGGCAATATAGGGTGGACAGAGACCACCTACAGCAAATTGTTGAGCTGTGCCGGCCACACCTGACACACCAAACTGACCGAGGGGAACCCATTCCAGTGGATACCAAGGTATGTGTAGGCCTAGGTATACTAGCCGCAGGTACCTCCCAAAGCACAACTGGGGATAGCATGGGGATTTCACAGGCATCAGCATCCAGAGTATTCCACCAGTTCCTGGGTGCCATGTCAGCACATGCCAGTGAGCACATATATATTCCTCAACACCCGTGAGGTGTTGACCAGCAATATGTGTCTCTTGCACCAAATACCAGAATACCCTGGGGTAGTGGGTGCTATAGACTGCACGCACATATGCATCAAAGCACCACCCAGTGAGCAGGGTAGGGCCTACATCAACTGCAGGGGCATCGCCTCCATCAACTGCCAGGTCATATGTGATGCCCAGGGCATTATAATGAATGTGTGTGCTGGCTGCCCTGGAAGCTATGACGATTCACACATATGACATCTGATGCAGCTGTACCAGAGATTTGCCAGTGTGGACACCCCCTACAATCATCTAGTGGGGGATGCTGGGTACACACTGGAACCATGGCTGATGACACCCATCAGAAATGCACACACACCTGAACACCAATGCCATAATGAGGCACACGCACAGGCCAGACATATAATAGAGCATGTGTTTGGGGTGCTCAGGTCACGGTTCCGGTGCCTGGACACATCCAGTGGAGCCTTGCAGAATTCACCAGCTACATATACCCAAATTGTTATGGTATGTGCTATGCTGCACAATATGATCCTGTGGAAACAGCTGCAGCCTTGAACAGCATGGGGCGGGGCCACACAGCCCCCCCACCAATGCCAAGGCATGCGCAGGCACAGAGTGACTCGAAGGAGGAACAACCTGAGCCTGCCCCAGTATGCAGAAGGAGGTGTGTCCAGTATGCCCTGGCCTTGGCAAAGAGGCAATGCATAGCACATACAATGACACAGTAGGGACCCAAGGAATAACACCTCTCTCTGACTCCCACATACAGTAAAAGGGATGCCAAACATGACACTACCTGTGCTCAACCATGTATAGGGAGTGTATTATGTGCATCCGACATAGGCAGCCCTCCAGCACTATCCGCAAGTCTGGCACATCCTCAAGGTAAGTCAATCAACCTACCAATTGCCAAATGGAGTAGAATGTGTTGTTACCTGTAGCTATGGTATGGATGTAAGCATGCAAGGGAACTGGGTAGACGAATGTTATGGCAGCAGACAGTAGACACTCATAGTGGCACCATGACATCTCTAACACATACTGGAGTCACCATAGTAGCCAGTACTACACAGGGTGACAAAACCCACTGCAGGAAATGGACTGAATGACATGTGTGTCCATAAGACCCACACATGCCAGTCAGGAAGGTTCACATACCCAACAACAGTCTCAGCCAGCAGGACAGGTGTAGGCAAACCCAAGCAGAGCCTGTGCCATGGCCGCTGAATGATGGCTATGGTTAACCTCCCCCCCCAGGCTTACACAGACAGACCACAGCAAGGCAGGCAGTGGGATGTTAGTTCTGAAGTGTAGGAAGTCAGACAATAACATGTAGGGCAACCAAAGGCACAATCTGTAGTACACTGGTATGCCTC
The DNA here is from genome assembly GCF_019279795.1 of Protopterus annectens. NCBI lineage: Eukaryota > Metazoa > Chordata > Ceratodontiformes > Protopteridae > Protopterus > Protopterus annectens. The sequence continues at coordinate 94,351,530 of NC_056726.1, read as the reverse complement.
TAGTCAGCATGATAGTTAGCAATACAGAATGAAATGAAGTACCTGACATACCAGTACAGTCATACAAATGTGTACGAGTATCACGTGTGCCCCCCCACATCCTACATAGTAATGTAATAACAGTCAGGTGTGCCCCCCCAATCCTGTGTAGAAATGTAGAAGTAGTCAGGTGTGCTCCCCCATCCTACATAATAATGTAATAACAGTCAGGTTTGCCCCCACCACTCCTGTGTAGAAATGTAGAAACACTCAAGGAGGCCCCTGCTCTGCTATGCAGAAATGTAGTAACAGTCAAAGCCAAATGATTGATGGATACCCTGCAGAGACAGCATGCTACTTGTCGGTGTATAACACAAATGTCAGCACTGCAGCACAAACTACCTGGACAGGATCCACACATTCAATACAGACGGCCATACTGGACATGCTCACACACACAGAGAAATAAAGGCAATGTCAGTCAACAACATACTGAAAGGTCATACTGGGCATACTCACACACTTAAACACATGAAGGCCATGACTGCAAGCACCAGTGGACCAGACATATCTGGCAGTTGCAGTTGTTAGTGCGGACACTTGTCAGTATGCACCACTCATGCCTTGCACACACAGTGGATAGGAATACAGACATATATGTCAGGACAACACACTATAATAAGCCAAAGGTAGATGTACATAGATGTGTGGAAGAGGGTGACTGTGACAAGGAGCCATCCATGCCTGTCTCACCCAGCACACAGACAAATCTGAGGTGCAGATGTCACTCTGCAGATACTAGTCACCAGTACAGACTATGTGGTGCACGTGCCAGCTGTGCAACATGACTGTACAAGGAAGTAGTCATCTTGCAGCTGTATACACGTGCCTGTGACATATGACCCAGTGTGTGCCCGCATGTGGCGTGTCAACCCCTAGATGAATGGGTTCTGGCCCATGCACACATCGTCCTCCTCATAGCCCTACTATGACAAGCCTGTTGAGGTCATCCAATGTGAAATACACCTTTGGGGAAGTAGTAACCGAGTAATCTCTGCAGTGCATCCTATAACTGTGTACGGCTGTAGTGTGATAAAGTATGTAGACAGGAGTTCTAACCCTAGACTTGGTAACTGTGAGTGTGTGCATTTCTGACTGTATAGAGAGCAATGCTTTTTAGGGTACTCACACACCTTACAATTCATATACTCAACTTTGGCAAGGCTGCTGATGTCATCCAATGTGATATACACCTTGGGGAAGACATACTCCAGTAAGCGCCGTGGCTTGTACTATAACTGCATAGAACTTTAGTGTAATAAACTAGTTAGGTAGGGGTTCTGTTCCCAGACATTGTAAGTGTGAATGTTGGTGTGTGTTCCTTTTTCAGAGTAGGGAGCAATGTTTTTGAGGCCATTCACAGGCACTACAACCTCCATTGTCCTACTTTGGCATGTCTGCAGATATCATCAACTGTGAAAAATACCTTTGGGGTAATAATACCCCAATAATCTCCATGGGGCATGCTATAAATGCATACTGCTGTAGTATGGTAAAGTAGTTGGGTAGGTGTTCTAACCCCAGACATGGCAATTGTGTGTGTCTGACTGTGTAGAAAGCAATGCCTTTTAGGGTACTTGCAATTCAAATACACCTCTGGGAAGGTTGCAGCCCACTAATTTCCGTAGCATGCCCTGTAACTGTGTACTGCTGTAGTATGATAACCTAGTTAGGTAGGTGTTCTAACTCCAGATGTGGTAATTGTTTGTTTGTATCTGACTGTGTAGAGAGCAATGCTTTTTAGGGTACTCACAATCCTTACAATTCATATACTCAACTTTGCCAAGGCTGCTGATGTCACCAACCTAGAAATACACCTCTGGGAAGGTTGTAGCCCAGTAATCCCTGTAGCACGTCTGGTAACTGCATACTGGTGGAGTGTGGCAGATCTGCATGTTTTGTGTGTGTTCCAATGTCTGTGTATGGAGCAATGCAGTATAGGCTGGTCACACTCAGTACATTTGAAATGCTCTACTTTGGTAATCCTGCTGATGTCATCCATTGTGAAATACACCTTTGGGGAAAACATTCAATAGTAATCCCCATGGTGCGTCCTGTTACAGCTCCATGTTGTAGTATGATATAGACCTTTGTTGGGGGTTCTATACCCACACATGTCAGTTATGGATGTTTTGTGTGTCTCACTGTCTGTTTAGGGGGCAATGCATTTTAGGCTACTCACTCGCAGGACATCTGAAATGTCCTACTTTGGTAATCTTGCTGATGTCATCTATTGAGAAATACACCTTTGGGGAAGGAGTTTTCTAGTAATCCCTGTGGTGCTTTCTATAACTGCTCTATGCTGTCGTGTGATATAGACCCTTGGTCAGGGGTTCTATACCCGCACATGTTGGCTGTGGATGTTTTGAGTGTGTCTCTTTGTCTGTGTAGGGAGCAATGCATTTTAGGCTACTCACTTGTAGTACATTTGAAATGCCCTACTTTGGTAATCCTGCTGATGTCATCCATTGTGAAATACACTTTTGGGGAAGAGATACTCCAGTAATGTCCGTGGTGCTTACTATAACTGCATAGTGCTGTAGTATAATAAACTAGTTAAATAGGGGTTCTACTCCAAGACATGATAGACAGGTATGTGTGTGTTTGTAATGCATATCCTGTGTAGAGGTGGATGTGAGTGTGTGACACCCATGGACAATGTGGAATGAGTTTTGCATATTTCTTATATGGTGGCCCTACCGTATTTCACAATGTCAACCATACTGGGATAACAGATGTAAAATAGCTGAGAGGCTGAGGTGCAAAGCCATAACCATACATGTGACATCAAGGCCAAGCAATGACAGTTAGCAACCCCAGTATTACCCAGATCACACTCTCTACCCATGTGTCATACACTCACATGCCTAGGCAACAGCCAATACGTGGGTAGTACACTGCATATTGGCGCACCAATAGTGACTATGGAGTGATAGCAGTGGGCTACAGAGGGCATGTCACCTTGCCCATCTGTCCAATATGCACTTACATGCAGACAGTGCACCTCCCCAATGGACACATGCACCACCTGTGGTGCCTTCACAAGTGACCCACAATTGACATACCATGCCTGACAACATGGCCTGTATGGACAGATGCCAAAGACACCAGGGAATGCTGTTAGCATGCTATCAATGTAGGTGCAGGGTAAACCTGCTGCCCATTACCAGTTCCTGCCACAGGTGAGCAAGACTGGCACATCTGATGACAATCCGTGTTCACAACATAGGTTCATAGGTAGGTACTAGGCTATCGACCCAAGAGCCTATATAAGCCTAGCCAACAATGTTCCCTGGCTTATGCCACCCAAGAAAGTTATTTCCCTGTACCACTGTCAAGCAGAGACACAGAAGTGATCCCGGGGTGTATTTCCATTTCCCATCCACTCATCAAGATTTTTCTTGGAGTGCTAATGAAGACCTTTGCTTGACATAGATGGGTAGCCTGTTCCAGAGTATGGGAAGTCTCTGGCACAGGAATCTATTCCTCCAGCATATCCTGTTTATTGTGGTGACAAGGTTTAGGTCCCTAGAGCATGTAGCTTGACGGGATTGGGATTTCTTTAGTTGTAGCATGTCCAACAGCTCTGGGTTTGACATAGCTTTATATGTTAGGCAGAGATCACCTCGGAGTAGGCGATATGCTATGGAGTAAAACTAGAGTTTTTTGAGGTGGTCAGTGTAGGGCATTTGTTTGAGGCCAGTGATCCTGTTTGTGAGGTACTTCTGTAGCCTTTCCAGCTGCTGCAGATGTCTTGTGAGGTACATTCCAAAAGGGGCATTGTACTCTATAATGGGTCTAATGAGTGACGAGTAGAGGGGAACAATGACCTCTGTTTTCCTGGATGAGAACTCTTTTATGATGAGGTGTGCCACATAGAAGGACTTCCTGACTACTGTGGTGATGTGACTATCAAAGGAGAGACTACTGTCCACCTGGGTCCCAAGGTCTCTTATCATGTATTCAGTGTTAAATAGATTGCTGCCTATGTGGTAGTTCATGGGTATAGATTTTTTACCAAAGGGGTTGAAACTGCACTTTTTGTCATTGAGCTTGAGGCCATGGCTCTGACACCATGCATCTCTCTCAGCGAGGCCCTTCTGTAGGATGTCCACATCATTTGAGGACTTGACTATGGCTCCTAGTTTGCAGTCATCTGTGAACTTCATTAGCCAGAGGCCTTCTGTGTTAGCCTGTACTTCAGAGAAGAGGATACCAAATAGGAGAAGTCCCAAGATGGAACTCTGTAGTACTTTACTTGTCACTGCTTTGAGGTCAGACTTGGAATCTGCAACTTTTACAGTGTGGGTTCTGTCAGTGAGCCAGTTGGCAACCCATCTTGTGATGTAGGGATTTATACCTAGTTTAGTGAGTTTAGCTATAATTCCAGAATGGGGGATGGTTTCGAAAACCTTGGCGAGGTCAAGATAGGCTGTATGAACCACCTTACCCTCATCTACGGCTTAGGTGACTGCCTCAAAGAAGTCAATCAGGTTCAGGAGGCATGATCTTCCCTTCACAAGCCTGAACTGGGTGGGATCCAGAGTTTGGAGGTTACTAATGTCTTTGTTTATGAGTTCCATGATGATACATTCCATGGCCTTGCAGACCAGGCTCGTCAGGCTAATAAGTCGATAGTTCCCGGGATCAGTGGTGGCTCCCCCTTTCTGGAGTGGGATAACTGTTGCTGTGCTCCATTCAGTGGGCACAAAGCCTGATGTGAGGCTATTATTGAACATGGTGCTTAAGTGGGGAGCCAGTTTGTTCTGAAGGTCATGTAAAACGCAGCCTGGGATGTTGTCCATTCCCATGGATGCTATGATTTTGGCTTTAGAGAGTGCAGCTTTTACCTGCGTAGTTGTGATTACAGGGACTCTGCATTCTTCCTGTATAGATATGGGCCCCTTAGGGAGTGAGAGGGTGGTAAAGTTAGCAATGAACCTATCTGCCAGGATGTTGGCAATATCAGTTTGTTCTGTAATTTTTGTGCCTTTGTGCTGTAACTCAGAGCAGATCTGGGTGTTGCCATCGAGATTTTTGACATAGCTATAGAATGCTTTGTGGTTGTCCTTGGAATTAGTGGTGATTTTGTTTTCATAGTTAGCTTTGGAGGATCTTATAAGGGATCTCAGCTTCTTACTGAGGCTGACCAGGGAGCTCCTCCACTCATGGGATTTTACTCTCTTTTGCAACAGTTTCTTCCTTCTGTTGTACAGTTTGTTTATGGCAGGGGTCCACCAGATTGGCTTCCTTTTTTTGGAGTATAGCGTCTTGTTTCTGTTTGGGATAGCATGATCCATGCACTTGTGTAAGTGCTTACAGAGCGCATTTGTGTAGGATTCAGCAGTTGTAACTGTATTGTCCATCTGCATGGGTGTCATGAAGTTTACCACTTCTGTGTTAAGAAGCATGAAGTTGGCTTTGGATAAATTTTTTACTGTGGTTTCCTTAATGGGGGGTGGATGGGGCAGGATGTGGATATCAAGGGTGATTAGCTTATGGTTGGATCGGACCAATGAGGAGTTGACTTCAGGTGTGGAACACCGGTCACTCATGTTGGTAATGACTAGGTCTGGGATATTATTGCCCTGGTGGGGGTGTGGATAAGTTGATCCAAGGCATTGGAGTTTATGAATTCCAGAAAGCTTTGAGCTAAGGAGTTGGTACATGAGTAGTTTTCCCAGTTAATGGTGGGGTAGTTGAAGTCGCCCATTATTAGGGTGTTTGGTTGAACACTAATATTTTCCAGTACGTCAAGAAAAGAGGATTGGAAATCCTGGGGCATGATGGGGGATCTGTAGCAAGCTACAATTTGGATTGCAGTTTTGCCCAGAGTTAGTTGCACATGGATAACCTTGGATGCATTGTGCTGAGCAACTAGCCTGGAGGTGTGGATATCCTTAATGAATATGGACACACCTCCACCTTTGGTGTTTCGGTCCAGGTTACATGGCAGAAAAGTGTGGTATGAGTTATAGCCTGGTAGTGCAGGGGTGCTCTCTGGAGTCTTGAACCAGGTCTCAGTCACTGCACAGATATCGATGTTCTCCATTTTAAGGAGTGCCTCGAGTGAGTGCATTTTGAGATTTAGACTTCTAACATTGAGTAGCATTACCTTCAGTTTTTGCTTGCCTGTTCCTGTTATGGTGGTGAATTTGTTATTTGAACCTTGCCTAAAAAAGGCACTCTAGGGGCAGCAAGAGCCTTAGCCAGTATCCAGAATCCCAGGGGCGACAGGTGCAGGCCATTTGTGGCAAAGCATCATGGTCTGTCGACCATGTCATCCCAAGCAGACAGATACTGGATCCCCTTAGTATGACACCAGAAGCTTAGCCAATTGTTGAAGTCAATCATTTTGCCCTTGTACTGCGGTATCATTCTGGGCGATGGCAGAATGCTACTCAGGGTTAGAGTCATACCTGTCTGGGCTACAAGATCGGAGAGCTCTTCCATGTCTCTTTTCATGGGCCAGACACCCCAGGTACAGTTCCACACATCACTGTACATGCATGTGGGAGGTGTGCACATCCTAGACACCATCCATGTCATGGACTAAGGAACACATACATGGCAGGTGATGCACAGCATTGGCCACACACAGTAGTCACCCAGGTGACTGGATGGGGGACAGAATACCCAACTGTGTGGGAACATGCAGAAACTACAGCCCTGAGCCACAATGCAGATCATTGTCATGTGACCTGATACCAAGGTATACCCATCACCAATCCTTGTATAGCCTGCTGGCACAGTTGACCACCACACACCCATGCAGACATGCACTCATGCATGTCAGTACTGGCACCCATTGTGTTTGTGTGTGTGTTGTATGGTGCGTATGGCTACATCCTCACTTACTACAACCACCATGGGCATGCTGAAGCATGCTTTCCAATGTCTGACACCTCCTCATAATCTTTGCCCTTACAACCTCCATATGACCCATGTGGTGCATGTGATACCTGCACAGTGATGTGTTGTGGCAATCCCACTACTAATGAGTTGTAGTCCTAGCCCTACCAAGTGTGTCAATGTGTATGCATCCTTGTGAGACTGTGGCTGTGTTGACGTTAGCACCTGTTCATGCAGACAGGCACATGTACGTCACCTACCTTATATGTACCTTATCCCTGTTGCAGATGTCACTCACCATCACATATATGTTCTGAGTGCTGCACAATGGGTAACCCATGTGGTGCATCCAATAATGGCATCTAACTGTGGTAGCATTACATAGTTGGAGATTTGATACCGTATGCTGGTAGGTGTGTGACACAAACATGCTATAGTTTTACTCTCCCACCCCTCCCTGACAGGTATTTGGCTCTGTCTGCATCTCCCACCCCTTCTCTGGTGGATGTGGAGACCCACATCTGCTATGCTTAGGCAGCAGCATGTGTATTTTAAGTGATGCTCATGATCGGCTGATGGCCTCTGCATGAATTGCAGTCCTCTCCTAGCTGATTGCATGTGGAACAGCTGTGTTAACATTCCCATAGCCAATTGCATGGAAACACACTCCAATATCTAGGAATAGCATGGTGGTGTTGGCCCTTTTCTTTTACTGTGAGCAGGAACTAGATGTGTTGTTTGGCAAACAGCATCTCAGATGGATTGGGGATTTAACATACACTGTGGAAAGAGTGCAAGAAACAGGAGGGGGGTGTGCCTGACCTGACTACAGACCTTAAGTGCCCCTATACTGCATTTGGAGTAATGTTGGTTTAGCAGTGTTTGTCTGGATATGGCTGTCATACATGTTGCAATACCTGCCATGTCAGTTTCATGTTTATGAGGAATCCCCATCTGCAGGGTCATCTGCAGACTGGTCAGTGTTGTGCCTTTGGTTTCATGTGTTTGCCACGGAGAATCTATCTTTGGCCTGCAGGAGGTAGTGTGAGGATTGCAGTCTGTAGATGGTGAAGGCTGTGACAGTTACTGACTTCATATCCCTCATAGGACATATATTGCAACACACCCTGTTACAACAGTAAATGTATGAGGGTATCATGGCAACATGTCAATATTGGACCTGTGTATGTGCTTCCAGCCACACCTCTGTCAACCTTTGTACATATGTCATGCATGAAGTGGTGCATATATGCCATACACCATAATTAGTGGCATCATATCTGATAACAAGCCAGTGATATATCAGACTGCTACACATGTTATGTACAGTAGGGGTTATATTTCATGACAATAATCTGGACATTCTGTGGATGACTGTACAGTACTGAGGTCTGTGTACTTATGGTGAATGTTGGCAGTATTTACTTTAGCCTGTGTACAGACTGTGGTAGATATCATTGTTCTAGCTCCCCTCCTATCTGATGTTACATGCTGCCCCACTGCATGGTACCGTATTGGCTTACATGTTCGTACGGCCATACACACACATGTCCCACACCACAGACAGCCATCAGACCAAACTGTGTAGCAGCCCAGTGTATGTAGGGTCATTCTGTGAGTGGCACATATGAGGATGGTGTAGAACAGATAGTCCATATACTGGAATATTATGCTAGAGTATCATATGAGGCTGCAGCTGTGTTCACAATGGTTGTGGTTCTGCACATTCACATAGGTGTTTCTTACTGTTGAGCCTGCTATATATGCCGGTACATGTGTATTCCCTCATAGGGGATGTAGGCCAGTGTTGAGCCATTCTGCCTGTAGCCTGCACAGTGCATTATTACATGCCTAGCAGCTTAGTGTACTTACCCAGTGAGATGTCATGTGCAGATACTTGCCAGATGTGCTGCTGCCGTGCCTCCCTTAAAAGTCATGTACGTCAGACAGAGAAGTGGGATGCTGTACAGATGTATGTCAACATCTAGTGGGTAGTATGTGGCCATGGCACCCCTGCACCAGCAGTCATTATGTGTCAGGCCAGACAGGAGTATGTGAATGCATAACCCCTGGTGGGAAATGTATACCAGTTGTTATGTGTTATACCCATCTACATGGCTGTCTGCATCCATATTGTCAGGAATGTTACACATGTGCACTAAGGGCTTATGTGTATACCTCTGGACTGTACAGAGTGTGTCAGAATTTTCACATATATTGGCCAATATCTCTGCTGCAGTTGACAGGGCCATTACATGCTAGCAGCGGTACATTACAATGATTTCCTTGAGATGGCTGTTAGTAGCCAATAGCACACGTTAGAAGAAGATGTGACCTTCCACACACACCATGCCTGTGAAGACAATCCCAATGACAGTAGCAATAGTGTACTAATATTCCTGCTATACATACCTGACATCCCCTTGCACTACGAATCTGGGACTATAGGGGCTGGGGTAGGGCTACACTCCATGTCCAGGACATATAGTGTAAATATATGTACATATACTTATCCAGATAGCCATATATATATGATTACACATGTGTAGTACTCTCAATTATCACTGTCATGGAAACCACCCACTATAAATCCCTACATCATGTGGGCATGGTCCCTTTACATTTCCTGTGTGATGGACCTCCTACCTGTGTGTGGGCATCAGTGTTACAGACAGCAGGTAGCACTACCTCTTACAGGAGAGCCTGCATACTCAGGAGAGCTACATATCCATAGGAGGTTCAGGTACTACAGACAGACTGTGAGTAGAGTTGTGTTATGCTTTTTATAGCATTGGTGTTACACTGTGTGTGTGTGTGTGTACAAACAGCTATACCTTGGAATGCAGTCTGTCTGCATAGCTCTCAACTGTGGGCCTATCCTCTTGGTGGCCAGAGGTGTGCCTATCATGTGTTGTCTGTCCACCACACAGGTCCTGTGTCAGATATGTCACTGACAGTGTGTGTTGAGTGCTATCAGTACATGGCTACATCCATTTCTGTTTCTGACCTCAATAGCCTGACTAAGGGTATGTTGCAGACTATTCTGTAACATCAGCAACCTGCTTAGTGTATAGCAACAGTTCTCT
>NC_056726.1:94336553-94339053 GCF_019279795.1 Protopterus annectens | reverse complement strand
CAGTCTGAACTGCAGTTACCAAAAACTGTATATAAATATGTTTGTCCAGTGTTCCTACTAGTGAAAATAGTTTTGAAAATATAGTTACAAAAACTGCAATGTCCACATGGATAAATGCCTGAAAGTTTATCTCCAGTGATGAGTGTTCTTTGAGTTGAGTGTGATCCATGACCCTATTTTTTTATAATTGAAAATAGATTCCCTAAAGTTTTGCCTTTCCTATGGAAAAATAACATCGTTCTCCCAGATAATCTTCCAACAATGGATGAAATTCAATATATTCAGTGAGTATTAATAATATTTACTAAATTGGCTGGCATTCCTGCCATAAGTGGTGACAAATCTACATACATCTGATTCCTCATTATGAGTTTAGTATTGTATTGGAGAAGAGAATCCCTGGATTTAGCATTACTAAATTGGACTGCTGACTCAATAATGCAGGTGGAATAACCTCTGGACAAAAATCTCTTGGTTAGATCCATTTGATGACTCTGAAGATCATCCACTGAGGAACAAATCCTTTCATCCACACAACTGTGATTTGGTATGTTCCGAATAATATGTTTTGGATGAAAACTATCAGCATGTAGAAGGGTATTATACTGAGAAATTTTCTCTGTGCGGACGTTCTAAGAGTGTTATCCTCCTGTCGAATTAAATTGACATCCAAATAACTGATTGCACTCCTATTATATTCCACAGTGAATTCGATACCCCAGATGTTCCCATTCAAATGTTGAATAAATTCCTGGAGGTATTCCTCACCTCCTTTCCATATAAGCCAACAGTCGTCAGGTATCTTCTCCATATATCAATCAGGTAGATATATGTTGTGCAAAGGGTCATATAAAATCATATCTTCCATGTAGCCCATAAAAAGATCAGCATAGATGGGTGCAAAGGATGCACCCATAGCCGTACCCTGTACCCTGCCTACAGCATGTCATATGTGCAAAGCCTGATATGTACCCTTCTACATGCTGATAGTTTTCATCCAAAACATATTATTCGGAACATACCGAAATCACAGTTTGTGCGGATGAAAAGGATTTGTTCCTCAGTGGATGATCTTCAGAGTCATCAAATGGATCTAACCAAGAGATTTTTGTCCAGAGGTTATTCCACTCGTACTATTGAGTCAGCAGTCCAATTTAGTAATGCTAAATCCAAGGATTCTCTTCTCAATACAATACTAAAACTCATAATGAGGAATCAGATGTATGTAGATTTGTCACCACTTATGGCAGTGAATATGCCAATTTAGTAAATATTATTAATACTCACTGGAATATATTGAATTCTCATCCATTGTTGGAAGATTATCTGGGAGAACGATGTTATTTTTCCTATAGGAAAGGCAAAACTTTAGGAATCTATTTTCACACTATAAAAAACCAGGGTCATGGATCACACTCAACTCAAGAACACTTACTGGAGATAAACTTTCAGGCATTTATCCATGTGGACATTGCAGTTTTGTAACTATATTTTCAAAACTACTTCTTTCACTAGTAGGAACACTGGACAAATATACCTACATACAGTTTTTTGGTAACTGCAGTTCAGACTGGATTATTTGTCTTGCCACATGTACATGTCATGCATTTTATTATTGGCCAAACGCTCTAGACAGTTTCGTGTCAGGATCTCTGAACACCTTGGTGACATTAGAAACAAGATTAACTAATGCACTATATAGACATGTTATCAAACATCCCACTGCCAAATTTACATTCACCATCATTGATCATATCATAGGGAATCGATCTTTTAAAACAGGTTGGCATGATATCCTAAATACCAAAGAAAAAAGGTGGATCATTAAACTTGGGGGGCTTTTCCCTCCTGGATTAAATGATAAATTATAATTTGTAATTAACCATCACTTGCATTACGTATATGTACTTATTTCTTATCAGGTTGCATTGCTTAGGTTTTTGCATTTCAGCTCATTTTAGGATACTGTGGCTGGTATTCAACACCAGAATTCTTATAACCTGACTTTTGTTTGGGTTTATTTTTGGGCATTTACCCTTTATTGTATGTTTTTTATTAAGTTTGTTTATTATCATTGATATACCAGTATACTGTGTCTCTTTGGATTTTTTCATTATAATCTGGAGATATGCATGCAACTTAGGCAAACTTTTTTGTTTACTGAACTATGTATTTTCAATTACTTTTTGCCTTGTTGTATTTTTCAATTACTTTTGCTTTGTTTGCATTTTTGACTTATCAGGAAGTGATGTCATATAGATGCCTTAGAGAACATTATATAAGATGATGACTAAGTGCTTTTTGCTGACTATACTACTGATGAAAGCCTTGCTGCTGAAACCGGGTCTAGTTTCAGTTTTATTAAACTACTTTTGAACCTTCCTTGGTGCTGGCCTTTTCTGATTTTGGTCTAACAAGTGCTCTTGCCGTGGAGCCAAAATAACTTTGCAATTTTTAGACTCCTGATACCAACTCACATTTAATTTTTATAAATTTAATG